>NC_079214.1:29668956-29728956 GCF_029633865.1 Lampris incognitus | reverse complement strand
TGTTGGGCACCCAAAGCTCATTGATGTGCAAAGGCAACGAAGGCTATCCTGTCTGGTCCGAACCGACAGAAGGACTACTGTATCACAAATCACAGAACATTTTAATGATGGTTACAGGAGGAATGTGTCACAACACATTGCACCCTGCTGCATATGGAGCTTCATGGCTGTAGACCGGTCAGAGTGCCCATGATGACCCCTGTTCACCGCCAAATCACCCACAATGGACACGTGAACATTGGAACTGGACCTTGGAACAATGGAAGAAGGTGGCCTGGTCTGATGAGTACTGGTTTCTTTTAGATCACATGGATAGCCGTGTATGTGTGCACCGTTTACCTGGGGAAGTGATGGCACCAGGATGCACTGTGGGGAGACAACAAGCTAGTGGTGGAAGGAGTGTGATTCTCTGGGCAATGTTCTGCTGGGAAACCCTGGTCTGCCATGCATGTGGACATCAAATTGACATGTGCCATCTACCTAAACATCATTGCAGACCAGGTACACCCCTTCACGGCAGTGGTATTCCCTGATGGCAGTGGTGTCTTTCAGCAGGACCATGCACCCTGCCACACTGCACTCATTGTTCGGGGATGGTTTGAGGAACATGATGAAGTGTTCAAGGTGTTGCCCTGGCCTCCAAATTCTCCAAATCCCAATCTGATCGAGCACCTATGGGATGTGCTGGACCGACAAGTCCAATCCACAGTGGCTGCACCTTGCAACTTTCAGGACTTGAAGGATCTGCTGCTAATGTTTTGGTGCCAGATACCACAGGACTACTTCAGGGGTCTTGTAGAGTCCATGCCTCACTGGGTTGGCGTTATTTTGGCAGCGCACGGGCGACCAACAGCATATTAGACACATGGTCATAATGTTTTGGCTCATCCGTGTAGCAATGAGATAGACTAGCAGACAGGGAAAGATATTGGCCTCCTGCACAGAGAGACTTACATACCCCTACATATCCATACCCCTACCACCCCCAACCTCAAACAACACCATTGCCACACACACACACACCACTTTTTACACGCAGGGCTAATTTGAGACATAATGCCCTATTAGCCTAGAATAAAAAGGAGATAGCATACGTCTGACTCTGCTGTGTGTGTGTGTGTGTGTGTGTGTGTGTGTGTGTGTGTGTGTGTACTCAGAGAGCATCAGGGTGTGTTTTTGCTAAATTAGAATTGGAAGCAGTGAGTGAGTGGAGATGATTATGAAGTCAGGGTGGAGTGAAAGAGCATGGAGAAGAGAAGGTAGATAACGAAGGGGAGGAACTGAAGCAGAATGAAGAGGAGGAGGACTTTCTCTCTAACAGTGTTATCATTGTCATTACAGTCATTGACCCAGCACACACACAATTAATCAATGTAACAACCCTAATGGTTAGGGTTCTGCAGTTAACATGCTGTGTGTGTGTGTGTGTGTGTGTGTGTGTGTGTGTGTGTGTGTGTGTGTGTGTGTGTGTGTGTGTGTGTGTGTTCCATTAAACAAGTGTATGAGAAGCTGAATGAAGAGCCAGGTTTAAACTTGGCTCTGAATTGTTTGCTGAAGAAAATATGTCAGAAATATTTGTTTGTTTGTTTCTTCCTTCTTTTGTTTTTTTTGTTCTTTGTTATTCTCTCTCTCTCTGTCTCACTCTCTCTCCTTTATTGTGTGTATGTTTGTGTATGTGTGTGTGCAAACAGTTGCATTTGTGTGTATTACAGGAGTTTTGGAAGGATGGCTTGATTGGGGAGCAGTGCTAATGGTCACCCTCATTTATTGGATCGCATGCACATTAATGTACATGGATACACACACACGCACGCACATACACACACACACACACACACACACAGTAGAGGAGCAGCCTCATTTAAATCCAAAACGACTTAAAATTCCATATAGCTGAGGTTCATTCAACGAAACCCTCTGAGGGAACCCAACATATCATATTGATACTAGTAATAGTATTAGTATTCTGCAAAGAATTCACTGATTTAACTTGATTTGGAGGTATTAACAATACACCTAGTATATATACTTAAATATTTCAAGGAAATATAAATGTGTCAGGGTGTCAACATGTATTTGTAACCACATTGGCAAAATGACATATTTTCAACCTCACAATATCACTAAACTCTTTCCAATAATATTAAAACATGTTGCCCTCTGTCAAAATTACCACTTTTTTCTCTTTCAGTATTTTTCCTATGTAGCATTATTTCATTGAAAAGCAAACTGTCTATTGAATACTTGTTCCTTGGTTTGGGCAACGAAAAAGGAGATGGACAATTAGAAGTCAAACTTGGCAAAATCAAGTCATGTCATCATGTCATACTCACTAGTCCTATTCCCAAATGGAGTCTTGGTAAGAATACTAAGTTAGCAGTTGTTACTAAAACCAAAGTACAGGACCCCCCCCCCACATCCGCCACACAAACACCAAAGTGACAAATACTTGCTGAACACCTATGTAAAACCCAAAATGTTCGAGTGTCAATTACAAAAATAAAATGAGTAAATCATGTCAATGGTAGGTTTTTTAAGTCCGCATGAAATTTGAAATCTCCTCCCTTTTGATCGCAACAAAATATAAATAAAAGTGATATCGAGGTTATGTGACTATTTTTTTCCCATTTCTAAAAGCGAGGAACAGCATGTTTTTGGAGATGTATGCTGAAAAGGCGTCTAGACCTCATGCTGTTCAGTGGGTGTTCCCATGTATTACAACCCCGACTCAGACTACATCCACCAAGTTGTTTGAGTGACAGCTGAAAGCCGGAGATGCTGGAAGACGCTCTGTCAGCTTCCCTGCTCATACAGCTACGAACAATGTTACAAAGCAATAGATAACACACTTTTCATTATCTAACACTCATTATCTGGCATGTAATGTGGCGAATGATCTGTTAAATTACACCATTCAACATCTGGAGGGACCGACCTTCAGATTTGCTGGTAAGTTTTTATACCGCTTAGACAGCGACAGCATCCAATACTTATTCAACTGTAGTCAGAAATATTATATTAAAAACAGATATTCAAAAAATCTACTCGTGCAGTTTTGGCATAGGCAGGGTATCCCTGGCCTAAACTGCAGCTGAGAACTTCAGTGGCTCTTTCTCGCCCCCAGCTGTTGATTGCGGCCAGCTATTTGCTCACAAAAGCCATTAATTTTCGTCTCGCTAAACAACAACATAAATCAATACCATGGTCTTTGATCCAGAACCTTTAGATGTGTTAGGCTTGACTTTAGGCACAAATGACACACATTCAAGTACTTACTTGTACACTGTTGGCCCTGACAACAGAGGCTACTTTGTTGCTGAACTCAGTTGATTAAGCACAACGGAGCAAAGCGGAGGCTGCAAATTGGCACCGCAGACTCTGATGTGACATACACAAATGCACAGACAAGTACATAAACGTATATAAATTAAGATAGATGTAGGAAAAAAAACTTTAATTCATAGCAGTGCAAGCCTGTTTCATGTGTCACGCACTCATCAGCTGCCAAGTTGGCTCTACAACAAAGAAAAAAACCTAGCGGATAAATGCTATGTTGCCCAGCACCATGCCCCTAGTTGCGGTGCACAGCAACCAATGGGAGGACAGGAAACATGTGAAAAGCAACATCAGGAAAATTACAACCAATGAACCATGTAACCTATGCTTAGCAGAGAAATATTTTATTATTTGCAAGCCTGATATGTCTACCTTGAACAGTAGAAATAAATTGGCCGCCAGCTGTAGACACAGAAAAAAAATTTGCTTTGTAATTACAAATAAACCATTGTCTTTATTATTCCACCCCCCCCCCCCTTCCATTGGGTGATATACATGTGATGACCGTTACTGGATGTTGTATTTTTATGTTTTGCCTGTCTGCTCTTTCGGCTGTGTTCCGGACCCACTCCACTAGATGATGTATGTAAAGTACTCCATTGGATGTTATTTTATTTTGTTATATTTTAAAAGTGTGCTATTCCAACAGTGCCCTGGCCTTTTAAGCCCTTACTTTTTCATAACCAGCTCCAGTCCCTCTTTCATTGGTTGTAATGTTCCTGATGTTGCTTTTCAAATGTTTCCTGTCCTCCCATTGGTTGCTGTGCACTGCAACTAGTGGTGTAGTGAGAGGCAACATAACATTTATTCGCTGGGTTGTTTTCTTTGCTGTATAGCCAACTTGGCAGCTGATGAGTGCGTGACGCACGAAACAAGCTTGTACTGCAATGTATTAAAAAAACTTTAATACATTGCAGTACAAGCTTGTTTTGTGCGTCACACACTCATCAGCTGCCAATGTGGGTAACAACAAAGAAAACACTCGCAGCCAATAAATACGCTGCCCCGCGTCATTTCCCTAGTTGCGGTGCACAGCAACCAATGGGAGGACAGGAGACATTTGAAAAGCAACATCAGGAACATTACAACCAATGGGGTAGCATCTGGGGCTCATTTTGAAAGAGCAAGGACTTAAAGGTCCAGGGCACTGTTGAAAAAGAATACATTTAAAATATAACAAAATAACATCCAATGGGGTACTTTACATATATCACATAGTGGAGTGGTGCTGGAGCACAGTTGGAAGAGCAGATAGTTAAAATATAAAAATACAACATCTAATAAAGGCCATCACATGTATATCATCTAATGGAGGGAGGAGGGGGAATAATAAAGAAACTGGTTTACTTGTAATTGGAAAGCAGATATTTTTTTCTGTGTCTACAGCTGGTGGCCAATTTATTTCTACTGTTCACGGTGGACATATCAGGCTTGCAAATAATAAAATACTTTTCTGCCAAGCATAGGTTACATCTTTTGCTGTTAATTGAATATGCATGGTTCTTCGTGAAGATTTTCCATGAGATAGAGTAATTAATATTCTTGTCCACCAATGACCAAATGTGGCGGGTTAAGGTCGTTGGATTTCTTGAATGCTTATTCCTGAAACTACTCATATGGGCATTAAACCTAATTGTAAAAGGGCCTTCTGTTAGTCCAATGTAAGTGTCCACTTTGCAATTGTCTTCTCTTTTCACTGATGCTTGGTAGATGACTCCCTCTGTCTGGCATTTTCCTTCAAGAGGGCATGATGCCTTAGCACGGCAGTTGCAGTTGGTGGTGTTTGGCTGCATGGGGGGTTCTGTGCCTTGGTCATGATGCTTGTGCTGTGGGATGAAATAAGCTGCTGAACATTTGGCAAGCAGCTGTAGCTAATATTACTGTGTTCCTGTTGAATATTTTTCTTAATTGATGGTCTGGGGTAAAGCACTCATCCAAAAGTTAGAAAAATAGTTTTCCAATATTAGAGGCCATGGTGTCGCTTTAGGGAGGATTATACCAGGTGATGTTCTGCCTTCTGCTTTGTTTCCCCCCCCCCCCCCCCTTGCTGGCTGTCGCTAATTGATGGTGGGTTGTACTTAAGCCTGAAATTATATCCACTTTTTTGTAACGTGACACATGAAACAAGCTTGTACTGAAATGCATTAAAGGTTTTTTTCTACATCTATCTTGATATGTACTCACACACTAGTATACCACCCCCCTCCAAACACACACACACATGCACATGCACATGCACACACACACACACACACACACACACACACACACACACACACACACACACACACACACACACACACACACACACACACACACACATGACATACTTGACTTCAGCCATTGGCTCCTCTAGGGAGCATAGGCCATCGACAAATGTCCTCCATCTCACTCTGTTGGGGGTAATTTTTTCGTGATCTCCCCAGTTATGTAAGACAGAGGGGGTGTATACCCCCGGCAGGTTCAACCATACCAGACAGGTCAAGGGGTAGGAGGTGGATGAAGCAGTCTCTGGTCCTCCAGGTTGGGCGTGGGGTTAGCTCCCTTACCCTGGAAAAAGACATTGATTACAGAAACATTGACGGATGAAAACCAAATTGAAGAACTGGCAGAGGAAGATGACCCAGAAATGAGGACCATGACACTTACCAGCCAAACCTGCAAAGGAGCTGTAAAGTCAATACATCTTCTGATGCCAAAGAAATCCATCCTTGTTGGGACCTTGAACGTCCGGACCACGCTCCAGGTTGGTAAGGCTGCCAACATTGCTAAAGAAATAGAGCGCTACAATCTTTCTGTCCTGGGCCTGGGAGAAACAAGTTAGACAGGAGAGGTGAAACTGGCCAGCAGGCAGTCCATCATCTTCTCCATACATGAAGAGGACAGAGTGAGCCACACAGAGGGCGTCACCATCATGAGATATATGTAGAGGTATACACAATGTACAAACAATCACACACACTGGATGGTAGGGTTGTGGCAACAGCACCTGCCATGTAATCTATGGGTGCCATGTCAACTGCCTCTCTATCACCTTAACACCAGTGACATAACTGGAGAGCACTAGAGTCACAATTATATACAACCGTCTCTCCCTTTTGTCTCTTTCCCTCTCAGCAAACACACACACACACACACACACACACACGTACAGGGGTTCTGGCGGCTCATGCAGTACAATTAATTTTACTCAGCTCCCAATCTCTTTTGGATGTAAATGTCATCATCACGTCGGTCCAGCCACTCTACTAAAGCAAAGATGCCTCATAATAAAATACATTTTTTGTTGCTGATTTTTCTCCTCAATTGTACTTGGCCAATTACCCTATTTTCTGAGCCATCCCGGTCACTGTTCCACCCCTGCCGATCCGGGGAGGGCTGCAGACTACCACATGCCTCCTCTGATACATGTGGAGTCGCCAGCTGCTTCTTTTCACCTGACAGTGAGGAGTTTTGCCAGGGGGACATAGCGTGTGGGAGGCTCACACTATTCCCCCCAGCTCCCCCTCCCCCCCGAACAGGCACCCCAACCGACCAGAGGAGGTGCTAGCACAGCGACCAGGACACATACCCACATCCGGCTTCCCACCTGCAGACACGGCCAACTGTGTCTGTAGGGACGCCCGACCAAGCTGGAGGTAACACGGGTATTCGAACCGGCGATCCCCATGTTGGTAGGCAACGGGATAGACCGCTACGCTACCCGGACACCCCCCTTCATAATAGTATTCTAACAGACAGACAGACAGCATCATCTGTCTGTCTGGCTATCTACCTAGCAAGCTAGAACATTATCTTAAAACAGTTTAAATATTTTCCTCCATCTCCCTCTTTCTATTTGTCTCTGTCTGTTTGATCAGCATGTGGGCCAGGAAGCAGATAAAAATAGGAAAGTTACCTCTGACTCTCTATTTCCCATTGCCATCCTTGTAAACGGGCTCACTGTATCATGTGCTGAGTGCCTTTACAACGCATTGTCTCTCCATTTGAGTTGTGTATGTGTGTCTGTCTCTCTGTCTGTCAGTTTCAGCTGTCTGCTGTATCTATCCATTGTTCTAGTCAAAAAGTCACACTGTGTGAGAGCCTTTTCAGACTGTCTGTCTGTCTGTCTGTCGGTCTGTCTGTCTGACCACACTCAGTACATGTTGCTGTTCAGGTTGTCTCTCTGTATATCAGTGTCTGTATTTTTAACTATTCTAACATTTGATCATGTACAGTGTGTTGTGCTACAGAGAGTGATTGATTTCTCTCACCTTTGAAAGTTTTTGAAAAGTTTGCTATCTTGTGATCCACAGACTATGTATAATTAAACCTGTCCGAGTACAAAAAGGTACTAGCACCAGAGCACCATGAATGTGAAGTCCTACTCACTTCCATCCATCCATTATCCAAGCTGCTTATCCTACTTACTTTAGGTCGCGGGGATGCTGGAGCCTATCCCAGCAGTCCTTGGGCGGCAGGCGGGGAGACACCCTGGACAGGCTGCCAAGCCATCATAGTACCGACACATTCACACCTAGGGACAATTTAGTATGTCTGATTCACCTGACCTACATGTCTTTGGACTGTCGGAGGAAATCGGAGCACCCGGAGGAACAACCTCGAGGTTCGAACCCAGGACCTTCTTGCCATGAGGCGGTCACGCTAACCACTGCAACACCGTGCCGCCCATCCTACTCACTTAACAGTTCTATTTGCACTCCTGCCAGTTATTCTTTCAATTCACCAACTTAAACTGAAATTTCAAACACACATGCACGCATGCACTCTTTCTATCTCTCTCTCTCTCTCTCACACACACACACACACACACACACACACACACACACACACACACACACACACACACACACACAAACACGCACACAGATATAGCCAGCATTGCCACCACCATCACTAAACAGCTTGTCATATTGTCATATGTATAACACATTTATCTTTAACATCTCACCAGGAAAGTCTCATGACAGTGATTTTTCTTTAATATACTAATATACTTACAATCGCCAAGGGCAAGGGTGGAGCGGAAGAAAAGGAAGGGAAAGCAAGGGAAAGGAAGGAAGAAGGAAAACAAAAAATGAAGGAAAAAATGAAGAGAAAAGCAAAGGGAAGGAGGGAAAATGGGAGGGTGGGGTATCACACACACACACACACACACACACACACACACACACACACACACACACACACACACACACACACACACACACACACACACACACACACACACACACACACACAGAGTTTAACATCATCCATGCTCTAAAGCACATTCAGTTATCATCATTATTAGAAAACATTTGACTTTTGATGTAGTTATTAATACTATTATTATTCGTGGCATTGTCCGCCAGAGTTTTATGTCTAGCTTTCTTGTCTTTTGTCTTCCTGTCACCCTTTGCTGGGTGACAGGAAGACAAGGGAAGATTTACAAGATGGTAATGACAGCAGCTATGTTATATGGTTTGGAGACAGTGGTACTGATGAAAAGACAGGAGGCGGAGCTGGAGGTGGCAGAGTTGAAGATGCTAAGATTTTCACTGGGAGTGATGAAGAAGGACAGGATTAGGAAGGAGTATATTAGAGAGACAGCGCAGGTTGGACAGTTTGGAGACAAAACAAGAGAAGCAAGATTGAGATGGCTTGGATGTGTGGAGGAGAGATGCTGGGTATATTGGGAGAAGGATGCTGAATATGGAGCTGCCAGGGAAGAGGAAAAGAGGAAGGCCAAAGAGGAGGTTTATGGATGTGGTGAGAGGACATGCAGGTGGCTGGTGTGGCAGAGGAAGATGCAGAGGACAGGAAGAAATGGAAATGGATGATCCACTGTGGCCACCCCTAACGGGAGCAGCCAAAAGTAGTAGTAGTAGTCTTCCTGTCATCCTTTCTACAAGTCTGTCTTTTGTCCACTGGTCGATTTGTCTCCATCTCTTTTGCCTACCATGTTGGTATATATTTTACATATTTTTTTCCAAAAAATTTGAAATGGCTCACTGTTGTACATGCCATTTATAATGTCAGTAATCCATCGCAGATGGTGGCCAATGAAAGATAAATAAAGGAATAAATAAATCCAGGATTCAAGTTTTACAGCGTTAAAGTAATAATCCAAAGGAATTGAATCCAGTGCAAGTGGACTTGGTATATATCCGTGAAGACATTTCGCCTCTCATCCAAGAGGCTTCATCAGTTCGTGCCTTTCTGACTAGACCAAGCTAGTCTGACTGGCTGGTGATGAAACTCAGATATGTATCCTCTTTGGAGTCGTTATCAGAGCTATTGATGTCCATGGCTCTTTGTGATCCGATGTTAAACCACGCCCGTCGTTATCAGAGCTATTGGTATGCGTGGCTTTTTGTGATCCGATGTGAAGCAGCGATGGTCGTTGGGGGTGTTAGTTTCGACTTCGTTAGTGCTCCATTCAGTGGTCATGAGAGTCGTTGGAGCCGTTAGTGACCGACTGTTGTTCCTGGAGGCTAAGCTTCTTGAGTCTCCTGGGTAGAGATGAAAGGACGGCATTGTAAGTGGGAGATAGGTGGTGTCGCAGACCTCCTCCTCTGTTGAGGGATGGTTTTTCCAGTTTCACATAGATGGCTTCCTTCACCCCTCTTTCAAATCATCTATCTTCTCTGTCCAAAATGTGTACGTTGCTGTCCTCGAAGGAGTGTGTCTTCTCCTTTAGGTGTAGATAGACTGCTGAGTCTTGTCCTGAGGAGTTTGGCCTTATGTGTTGGGCCATCCGTTTGTGTAGTGGTTGTTTGGTTTCTCCTATGTATAGGTCAGTGCAATCCTCATTGCATTGTACAGCATACACCAGATTGCTTTTTTGGGTGTGTGGTACACGGTCTTTGGGATCAACCAGTCTTTGTGGAGTGTGTTGCTGGGTTTGAAGTATACCAGGATGTGGTGTTTGTTAAAAATTCTCCTGAGAAATTCTCCTGAGAAACTCAGGAGAATTTTAAACCCTTTTAAACCTTTATTTATTTAGTATCATATATACACGTACGTGCAGACACACAACCATACACTATCTCTTGCTGCCTCGTATATTGTAGTATTAGCATGCAGCTTTATCTACAGATTCGGAGTTTCATTCATGGGTGAGGAATCTGGAGCCCAAATCCGTTTTTTTTGTGTGGTATATCCAGATTGTATCCAGATTGATTTTAGAAAGTATGGACAGCAAACCCCCCCCCCAAAAAAAAAACATGAAATGCGATTTTTACAAATCGGATCCAAATCACTCCTGGAGGCAGGGGCGTCAATTCACCAGAAGCCAAGGTATGGCAAAGTCAGATGACGTCACAGCTGACATCAAATCAAGTCCCTCAAATTCTCATTCCATCTCAACCATGTGGCTCTGTGCCGGTAGTTAGCTACAACCATTTATTTCATTTATACAATCACCCTAATACAGTCAGAACCTTGACCGATTCACCTAGACATTCCTCATCGCCCGCAATGGAATGTGTATCCCCCGCCACAGCTGTAACACGACCCTGCTACAGATCATATAATATGGCAAGTATGTATTGTTGTTTTTCAGGTTATTCAAAGTGAAACTTTTTCACAAAATTAAAGATGGCTACTAAAATAAAAAATGGTCACCGGTAAATGGACAAAACCCTACTGGATAAAACCACACAGTCAACAATTCATTTAAAACACTGAGAAATGCGTAATTGAAATATATTACTTCACACTGACCAGGCAGCCAAGGTATGGCAGCTGCATACCTTGCCATACCTAATTGACGCCCCTGCCTGGAGGTGGTTTGAAATGCGATTCCAATCGGAATTCTACAGATGCGTCTCAGTCCGGACTCTCTGGCCGACCAAATCGGATTTCAAAATGACTTTTGCGTCACTTGCGACACACAACGACGACGTCAGATCCAGAGTGACGGAAGTGGAGCCCGCCAATGACTGCAGCACGGGACATCGCAAGATTGTGGCTCGATGGGATACTGCCACGGACGGAAGTGACGCAAAATCTCGCCGGGCGTATTTCGTTGCTATGGCTGTTGCTTGTGCGTAGATACTGCTTCCTAATGCTAGCAAGCCAGCTAAGTCTATATAAAACGGTAGCTAACGTTAGCTAGTGTCTGTGACACTGTAGCTATTTATCTATAGAGATAACATTATATTTAAAATGTTAATTCTGTGCATTTATCCCTATAAAGTAATCGCGTTTGCCACGCTCCGCCAGGAGTGAGGGGCGGGAAATTAACTACAATGTATTAGAGTAACCGCCAGTGCATGGACACCGTATAACCAAACATTTGTCCTGCTTACTCATCATTCATCTGGCTTTAAAACCAAAGTCCAAACTCGCGGTAGCTCAGGGGGTTAGCTAGGCTAGTGTGATGAGAACTACAGTGCCCAGCATGCTGTGTACGTAAGAGGAGGGGCACGCAACTATATGTTTTAGCGCGATTCTGTACTGGGGCATTCTGGGGGATTGTCCGGGTCGGGGACTGGAAGCAGACGGCTGAATAAAGCACGTTATTAATCGCGACTCCCTTGCCTGTCGTTTATGCACATGACATGGTGTCAGAAGATCTTCGAATCCACTTACCTCAATAATCGGGAACGGAGTTGGTCCGGTAAGACGAGGAATGGCAAAATTTAATCCCCCCGAGGCATTTGATTTCACGCAACCGGCGGCATGGCCGATTTGGATTCAGAGGTTTTCCCGGTTTCGACTAGCAACCAAGCTAACTGCGGAGGATGGTGAGATCCAAGTCAATTCCTTGATATACGCAATGGGGAAAGATGCAGAAGCTATTTTTAATTAATTTACGTTCGAAGAGGCTTCTCACGCTAACGATTATGACAGGGTGGTCAGTAAATTCAACGAGCATTTCGTACCACGGAGAAATGTAATCCACGAACGTGCATGTTTTCACCAGCGCTCGCAGAGAGCTGGAGAGACTGTCGAGGCCTTTGTGAGGAGGAGTTTATATGAGTTGGCAGAACACTGCGAGTTCGGGGCATTAAAGGAAGTGCATATTCGTGATAGAGTTGTGATCGGAGTTGCTGACCGAGACGTGTCACAGAAGTTGCAGATGGAAGATGAGCTCACGCTAGGAAAAGCGGTGCAAATGACCCCCCCGTCAGTTCGAACTGGTTAAACAGCCAAATGCGGAAGGAATTACAGCTGAACTGAATGCAGTTAGCAAAGCACAGGGCGCCAATACCAACCGCGACCGCAGTAACGCTAGCAACCACTACAATAAGGGCAACGGAAACGCACAGCGGCCCAAAACAGCCTGCCCCCGATGTAATCGCGTGCACGGGCAGCAGCAGGAATGCCCTGCACGCAACAGGCGTTGCAGGAAATGCGACAAGCTGGGACATTTTGCTGCCGTATGCAAAACCAGAGACGTGAGGGAGGTCGTTTACCAGGATGATGCGTATGAGGGCGAAGCGGAAAGTGAAAGCCGCCCCTACTTCCTCGGTTGCATAGAGGGGATGGATTTTGAGAAAAAGTGGCAAGTGGAGTTACCGATCTGCGGCAAGTTGGTTAATTTTAAAATCGATACGGGGGCGGACATCACTACCATGTCACAGACTGCATATAGGTCACTGCCTGAACGGCCACAGCTGGTTAAAACATCAATCGACCTGAGAAGCCTAAGGGGAGCATTGCAGTGTGCTGGGAAATTTGTGGCGTGCACGGAGAGACTGGGGAAAATGCACAAAATTGGGATTTTTGTGATAAAAGGGCCAAATGCCAACAATCTATTGAGTCGCAGAGCTGAATGTGAAATGGGCCTAATTTTTAGAACAGATCAGGTTAGCGAAGATGTTTTCGGGGACATTGGATTGCTTAATTGTGAACCTGTCATGATTGAGCTTAAGCCCAATATACAGCCTTATGCCCTCAGCACGCCACCCAGGGTCCCTTTCCCTCTCATGCCAAAGGTGGACGACGAGCTGCAACGCATGCAGTCCTTGGGGATCATCACAGAAGTGACCGAGCCCACAGAGTGGTGCACACCCATGGTGCCCGTAGTCAAAAATAACGGCAAGATACGGATCTGTGTGGACCTAAAGCGGTTGAACCAGGCTGTTAAGCGCGAGCGGTTTATGCTTCCCACGCTGGAGGACATTATGCCCAAGTTAGCAGGGGCAGGGGTTTTTACAACGCTAGACGCATCGTCTGGCTTCTGGCAAATTCCGCTAGATCCCAGATGTGTAAAACTAACCACTTTCATTACTCCCAGAGGCCGGTTCTGTTTCCAGCGGCTCCCGTTCGGCATCACATCGGCACCGGAGATCTTCCAGAGGAAAATGTGCATTCTGCTGAGAGACCACAAGGGCACGGTCGTCGTCATGGATGACATACTCGTGTACGGCAAGGACCAGGACGAGCACGATAGAAACTTGGAGGCGGTACTGCAGACAATCAAAACATCGGGGCTGAAGCTCAACCGGGAGAAATGCCGCTTCAGCAGGAGTGAGTTGCAATATTTCGGGCACATCATCAGCAAAGACGGCATCAAACCAGATCCAGGCAAGGTGAAGGCCATCTCAGACATGCAGAGCCCCGAGAATGTCCCTCAGGTGAGACAGTGGCTGGGTATGGTAAATTATCTGGGGAGGTTTCTACCCGAACTGTCATCAGTGCTACACTCGGTGAGTGAACTGCTGAAGAAAGACGCAGAGTGGCAGTGGGGGGAGCCCCAACAGCAAGCCTTCACCAAGGTAAAAGCAATGTTGTCTTCCACTCCTGCCCTGGCATACTATGATGTAGCAAGGCCCACCATTGTGAGCGCAGACGCTAGTAGTTAGGGGCTGGGGGCAGCACTGTTGCAGGTTCAGGGGGACAAAGTTCAGCCTGTTGCCTTCTGCTCCAGAACTCTCACAGATGCAGAGAAGAGATACTCTCAGTTAGAGAGGGAATGCCTTGCAGGGATGTGGGCCTGTGAGCGGTTTTCCCGTTATCTGTTAGGCTTAGCTGAGTTTAGCTTACAGACAGACCACAAGCCCCTGGTCCCCCTCATTAATGCATATGATCTGGACAAAGTGCCGCCGACATGCCAGCGGCTTCTAATTTGTCTAATGCGTTTTAACCCCAGAGCAGTGTATGTTCCGGGTTCACAGCTGGTGGTGGTCGATGCCCTTTCCAGGAACCCACTCCAGGACGGCCGCGGGGCAGACACAGACGGGGATATGCGTGCACATGTCGAAGCTGTGATCGAAACCAAACCGGTGTCGAGCACGAAGCTGGACATGTTAAAGCAGGCCACGCATCAGGACGATACAATGCAGAGGGTGATCGGGTACACCAGAGAGGGATGGCCGAGGCACGTGCCCTTTTATCTGCATGGCTACCACGCTGCGAGGGCATCGCTGTCTGAGGCAGACGGGCTACTCCTGTACCAAGACAGGATTGTAATTCCCCCCGTGTATCAGGAAGACATCCTACACAGGATTCACGAAGGGCACCAAGGCCTTACAAAGTGTCGTGAAAGAGCCAGGATCTCTGTCTGGTGGCCCAGCATCGGATCGGACATTTACCAGAAAGTTACACAGTGCACATTCTGCCAAATCAATAAGCCCTCACAGTACAAAGAGCCCCTACGTACAACACCACTGCCGCCCGGCCCATGGCACAAGATTGGGGCAGACCTTTGCGAGTAGGATGGGAAAAAACTACCTGGTGGTGGTTGATTATTATTCCAGGTATGTTCGGAAAGGTATGTTCGCACGACGGGGCGTCCCTGGGGAACTCATTAGTGACAATGCCACACAGTTTACGTCAGCCGAATTTAGGCAGTTTTGTAGGAACTATGATTTCCGCCACACAACCTGCAGCCCCCACTTCCCCCAGGCAAGTGGAGCTGCCGAAAGGGCCGTCGGGACAGCCAAAAGAGTTTTGCGGCAGCCTGACCCTCACCTAGCGCTGATGTGCTACCGCGCCACACCAATTGCTGCCACAGGTGCGAGCCCCGCGCAGCTCATGACCGGCCGCCAGATCCGGACCAACATGCCTGTGCTGGAGAGGAAACTCCAGCCGCAGCTCTTCGACCACAAGGAGGTGGAGAAGAATGACAGAAGGGCAAAAGAGGCTTATAAGTTTTTCTTCGACAGGAGACACTCTGCACGTGCCCTAACCGAACTGCACTCAGGTGAGAGGGTACGAGTCAAACTAGACGGGCAAAAGGGGTGGAACATGCCCGCAGTCGTGGTGAATCCCTCAGGGGAACCACGCTCCTACACGGTGCGTACGGAAGACGGGGCTGTCTTCAGACGGAACCGCAGGCACCTGCAACTGTTGCAACCCAACCAGCCAGAGACAGCAATGACTTGCAGCAGGAACAACTCAGCCCACCGGTCGCCACCTCATCGGGCATTCCCATGGAGCCGGACGTGCCAGCAAGGCCCTCTGGGTTCACCATCACCTCCAGTGGCAGAGTTGTAAAACCCCCAAAGCGGTATGATGTTTAGATACTGAGTGAGCAATGGGGCAGAATAATCCCCACACTCAGTCGAAGGGCTGGGCAGTCTACCCCACCCTTCAGGTTAATTTTTGAATTTTGAAGTGCATGTCTTCATTGTTAGCTGGTTATGCTGTTAATTAGCAAATTGCTAATATGGTATTGCTGTTGCTATGTTTTATAATCTAGCAATGTTATTGTTTCCATTGGAACATACATGTTCTTTAAAAGGAGGGAGGTGTGATGAGAACTACAGTGCCCAGCATGCTGTGTACGTAAGAGGAGGGGCACGCAACTATATGTTTTAGCGCGATTCTGTACTGGGGCATTCTGGGGGATTGTCCGTGTCGGGGACTGGAAGCGCATGGCTGAATAAAGCACGTTATTAATCGCGACTCCCTTGCCTGTCGTTTATGCACATGACAGCTAGCTATCGCCATAGCAACGAAATACGCCCGGCGAGATTTTGCGTCACTTCCTTCCGTGGCTGTACCCCATCTCGGGCGTCGCTACAGTCACAGTTGGCCGTGTCTGCGGGTGGGAAGTTGGATGTGGGTATTTGTCCTGGTCATTGCACTGGCGCTTCCTCTGGTCGGTCGGGGCGCCCCCCGGATCGGCAGAGAGGGGGTGGAGCAGCGACTGGGACGGCTCAAAAAGAGCGGGGTAATTGGCCAGATACAATTGGGGAGAAAAAAGGGGGAAAATTGAAAAAGAAAAAAAAAATCTAGCTACAACCACCTACAACCACATCGCAATGTATAACAGCCTACTCTGTCGCTGAGTTTGTCTGGTGCGACGAAGGAGTTCTGCACCGTGACTTGACTGCGCAATTGTTTGGACGGCGAAATTGATGGATCCCCCATTTCTCAAGCTTCCGCATTGGTAAACTGGGTCTCCGGCGTACGTAACGTCGTTACCATAGCAACCCATGTAGGGTGGTGAGCCGATCTGATGGCCTGTAAATTACAGTGCTGACACTTTGTCTTCAAGATCTGATCTGAGAAAAAAATCCGATTTAACTGTAGTCTGGTCAAAGCCCAATAGCTCACATAATAACAAGACGTTTTAGTATACTGCTGGTTCAAGGTCTTTCAGACTTGCTGAGATGAGAAAAAGAACAATAGGTTTTTATTTCCACTGTGAGGCTAAACTCAGCACTTTGAACAGCTTTCTAAGGTTCACAAAAGTCTAGTACACGAGGAATTTGATTTTAACACAGAAATAAGTTAATTTGCCTTGTTATTTGGAAAACAAATGGATTTCAGTCTATCGTTTTATTAGAAAAGTTGTGAAAGTTTTTTTAAAATCTTTTTACTTGTTGCTGTCAATGTTGGGTCATTTTTTTGTTGTCGTTGTTTGGTTACAATCCAAAGACAACATTATTATGAGAGGAGATAATGCATTTCATTTTTCAGTGCAGGAGGTAGGGGAGTAAAAATACTGAGGAAAAGAGATAGCAGAGAAAAGTAGGGTAGTGATGATAGTAATGTACTCTTAAGAAAATTGAGCAAGTATAGGAATAGATGAAAATGAGAGTGGGAGAAATATTTAGCTATTACCTGTAACTGTCTGACACTCATCTGTGTATGTGAGTGTGTTCATTGGTGGTTGTTTGTGTGTTTGGAAGAGAGAAATTTTGGATGCCCTTTATAAAAATCTGCAGTGGCTCTCTATGGTGTGCAGATATGTGGTGGCGTGTGTGCCTGCAATAGTAGTGGGTGCATACCTCTTACGGTCAAAATTAGAGTCAGGGCTTTGCCAGCTAGTCAGTTGCACATGTTTTACAAGCACGGTAATGGCATTCCTACTCTTAATACACTGGAGTGTCATGTGTGTGTGTGTTCGTGTGTGTCTGTTTGTGAGCAGCTATATTTGTGGGGACCAAGCTTCATTTTTAAATGTGAAGTAAGGACATTTTGGGCGGTCCTCATTTCTTCAAGGGGCTACTTCTGGGTTAGGATTTGGGTTTAAGGTTAAGATTTGAGATTAGGATCGGGTAAGAATTAAGATTAGTTGTGTCGTTCTAATGGTTAAAGTTAAGGTTAGGGGCTAGGGACTGAATGAATTCAAGGACGGTCCCCCAAGTACATAGAAACAAATGTTTGTGTGTGTGTGTGTGTGTGTGTTCATGCCCATTCTGAAGTAAAATAGCTAGGTTAAGAGGGTGACTGATGCCAATGGTATGTTAAGAAGGGGACTCAGTGTGCATGTGTGGGGTTAGAATAGGTACTATTCTAGCAGCCGAATGTGTTAGGGCACTGTAAGATAGAACAAGAACACATCATTTGTTGCTTTTGCTGCTTTGTCCTCTGCCACTCTCTCTCTCTCTCTCTCTCTCTCTCGCTCTCTCTTTGCTTTCTTTAGTAAATGTAATGACTTCCACACATTCTCCACTGTCTACTTTCTTCCATCTCAGAACAAAACATCTCTTCTTCCCTCATATCTGTCCATTCTGCTCTTCCAATCTCTGCCTACTCGTCAATTACATGGAGGGAGGGAGAGAAAGAAAAATACAGGTAGAAAAAGGTGGCATTGGGGAAGAGGTGGAATCTCAGGGAAAGAAAGAAAGAGAAAGAAGAGTGGTAACTGATTAAAGAGCAAACAGGGGAAGAGGCAAGACAATATATAGGCAAGAGAAGTGGTGCAGGGGAGATGGAGAGAGATAGAGAGAAGTAGACTACTCTAATCAGAGAGAGAGAGAATAGCCTCTGGCTGTTAAACTTTCCAATTACCCTGAGCAGAATGAGCCTGCAGGTCTCCGTTTAGAGAATCTGAAGTGGTTGTTGTTGTTTACTGTTAATGGCTATTGAGTTTATAGCCTGGCCACAGACAGGTGTCAAAAAGGGGCAGATAGCGAGCTGGGCTTTCACTTGGACTCTGCAAAGCCATATCACGCCCCCCCAACCCTTTTGGTAATCTTTCTCCCTCCGTTTTTCCTTTCTTTCTAAATTCTGTCTTTTTACTCCTCATCCCTTACTGCCTCTCTCTCTCCTCATTCTCTCTCAGTTCCGTCTCTGGTGATGTATTTATTATTCAGCCTATTCATGTGTAACCGAGTTAGGCCACTGATGGTACTGTAGCCAAAGGGTTACATGACTGCTAGCATATCTAATACATTTTGGATATGTCAAACATTTGATTAATTCTACCATACCACACACCACATTACCACAACATACTTTCTTTGTCACATGCACAGAGATACAAAGCAAAACATGCAATGAAATGAAATGAAAGGGATGCTCAGTTACTGTGGTACTGTGCAAGAATATAAAATCAGTAAATAAATAAAAGATAAATACAATAAAGCAAAATAAAAATGCAAGTACAAAATGAAAAAAAAAATTTATGAAAAAAAATCTCCCTCTCACCCTTTTTCGGGTGGTGTATGCCTTCCTCAAGCTCGGTCCTCTACCAGAGGCTTGGGAGTTTGAGGATTCTGTGCAGTATCTTATCTGTTCCTAGGACTGTACTCTTCTGGACAGAGACCTCAGATGTTGTTCCCGGAATCTGCTGGAGCCACTCTTCCATTTTGAAGGTTACAGCCCCTAGTGCTCCTATTACCACTGGGACTACTGTGGATTTTACCTTCCACATCCAATCTAGTTCTTCCCTCATCCCTTGGTATTTCTCTAGCTTCTCATGCTCTTTCTTCCTGATGTTGCCATTGCTCGGCATTGTTACATCGATCACTACTGCTGTCATCTGTTTCTTGTCGATCACCACAATGTCAGCCAGCACCTGCTTGTCAGTCTAGAACTTGAAGTCCCACAGGATCTTAGCTCTGCCATTTTCAACCACCTTTGGCAGTGTCTCATATTTGGACTTGGGGACTTCCAGTCTGTATTCAGTACAGATATTCCTGTACCCTTTCCCAGCCACTTTGTTATGCCTTTCAGTGTACGCTTTCCCAGCTGGTATTTACACCCTGCTACGACGTGCTGGACTATCTCTGGGGCATCTTTGCACAGCCTGCATCTTGGGTCTTGTCTGGTGTGGTAGACCTCAACCGATTTGGTCCTGAGTGCCTGTTCTTGTGCTGCTATGATCAGAGCCTCTGTGATGTCCTTCAGTCCAGCCTTTCCTAGCAACTGGTAGGCTTTCTTGATATTAGCTACATCCTCTATATGTCGATGGATACCCCCTCTTCTTCTTCCTCCGCACTCTCTGTCTTCTGCTGCCTGAGGCACTCCCTCAGCAGTTCATCCTGGGGGGCCCTCTTTCTGATGTACTTGTGGATGGTCCTTATTTCATCCTGGATAGTGGGCCTGACACTTACTAACCCTTGACCCCCATCTTTTTGCTTATCATACAGTCTCAGGCTGCTGGACTTCGGTTGGAACCCTCTGTGCATTGTGAGGAGTTTCCATGTCCTGATATCTGTGGCCTTTATCCTCCTTTGGCCAGCTTATTATTCCAGCTGGGTATCTGATGACTGGTAGGGCATATGCGTTGATGGCTTGGATCTTATTCTTACCATTGAGCTGGCTCCTCAGGACCTGCCTCACTCTCTGGAGGTATTTAGCTGTAGTTGACCTCCTTGCTGTCTCCTCTTGGTTTCCATTTTCCTGTGGAATACCCAGGTACTTGTAACTGTCCTATATGTCTGTTATCCTGTCATCTAGTCATCCAACCCCTTCAGTGCTCACCCCTTTTCCTCTTTTTACCACCATTCGACCGCACTTGTCCAGTCTGAATGACATCCCAATGTTGTCGCTGTAGAGCCTGGTGAGGTGGATAAGCGAGTCAATGTCTCGCTCATTCCTGACATACAGCTTGATGTCATCTATGTATAGGAGGTGGCTAATGGTAACTCCACTTCTGAACCTATATGACATCCCAATGTTGTTGCTGTAGATCCTGGTGAGGTGGATAAGCGAGTCAATGTCTCGCTCATTCCTGACATACAGCTTGATGTCATCTATGTATAGGAGGTGGCTAATGGTAACTCCACTTCTGAACTTGTATTCATATCCACTTTTTGTGATGATCTGATTGAGGGGGTTCAGGCCTATGCAGAACAGCAGTGGGGACAGTGAATCACCTTGGTATATACTACATTTGATTGTTACCAGTGTGATTGTGTTTGAGTTGGCCTCTAGTGTTGTTTCCACTGCCGCACTGAGTTCTTGATGAAGGCTAATAGTGTCCTGTTGGCTTTGTATAGTGCCAAGTACTCCAGTAACCAAGTCTAGGACATTGAAATCATAGGCTTTCTTGTAGTCAATCCAGGCTGTTCTCAGGTTGGTCTGTCTGGTCTTAGAGTCTTGCTATTGCTCTATCAACCAGTAGCTGATGCTTTGACCCTCTGGTGTTTCTAATTCTCTTCTGAGTTTTGCTCATGTATTGACTGATGTGCCCATTCAGCTTAACAGCTATGATGCCTGGCAGGGTCTTCCATGTTGTGGAGAGGCAGGTTGTCGGCCGGTAGTTTGAAGGTGTTGTACCCTTGTGGGGATCCTTCATGATCAGTATTGTTCTCCCCTGTGTTAGCCAGTCAGGGTCAGACCCTGATATTAGCAGCTGGTTCATCTGTGTCGCCAGGTGTTCATAGAGTGCTGTTAGCTTCTTCAACCAGTAGGCATGAATCATGTCAGCGCCTGGTGCAGTCCAGCTCCTCATGTTTGAGACTCGTCATTGGCTGTCGGCCACTGTGATGATAACTGGTTCTTGTTCTGGGATATTGCTGTGGTCTGCTCTGCTCTTAGGTCCACCAGCCATATATATGCTAAGCTAGATGTAGGAATGTTTTTTTATGCATTTCAGTACAAGCTTGTTTCATGTGTCACGCAATCATCAGCTGCCAGTGTGATTAAACAACAAAGAAAAACACACAGTCAATAAATATTACATTGCCCTGCATCACGCCCCTAATTTTGGTGGACAGCAACCACTGAGAGGATAGAAAACATTTGACAATTACGATGCACAGCAAACAATGGTGGGATAGAAAACATTACAACCAATGGGGTAGGGTGTGGGCTTGTTTTGAAAAAGCAAGGATTTAAAGGGCCAGGGCACTGTTGAAATAACATACATTTAAATATAACAAGATAATGTCAAATGGGGTAATTTACGTGTATCATATAGGAGAGCGGTGTTGGGGCACAGTTGGAAGGGCAGACAGTTAAAATGTAAAAATATAAAATCTAATAAATGTCACATGTATCACCTAATGGAGGGGGGGGGGCATAATAAAGACATTGTTTTACTTGTGTTAAGAAGCAGATATTTTTTTCTGTGTCTGCAGCTGGTGGCCAGTTCATTTCTACTGTTCAAGGTGGACATATCAGGCTTGCAAAAAATGAAATATTTCTCTGCCAAGCATAGGTTAAATTGTGGGACTGCAGGAATGAGGAGAGATCGAGTCGAGTCAATTCCGTTTACTCGCCACACAAAACGACACCTATACAGCACAATCTCTCGTGGCAACCAGCTAACCGCTAGGCTGCTGCAAACATGGCTCACCCCGGAAACTCCAAGCAGTGCCTACATCAGCACTCTGAATGTCTGCCTTAAAGGAGCAGCAGCCCCTGGTGAATCTACCCTCAATTGTGTATCACCACAACATCTTTTGCTGTTAATTTAATATGCATTGCTCTTTGTGAGGATTTTCCTTGAAATAGAGTGATTAATATTCTTGTCCACCAGTGACCAAATGTGGCGGCTTGAGGCCATTGCATTTTTTGCATGCTCATTCCTGAAGCTACTCATAGGTGTTAAACCTAATTTTAAAAGGGCCCTCTGTTAGACCAATGTAAGTGTCCACTTTGCAGTTGTCTTCTCTTGTCACTGATGCTTGGTAGATGACTGCTGAACATTTGGCATGCAGCTGTAGCTATTTCTGCTCCTTACCCTGTTGAGCACCTTTGAAGCCACCATGGACCCAGTGAAGTTTTGATATTCAACAAAGAACATACCAGTGCCCACACAGAAGGACTACCTGAAATGCCTCATTGCAAAGACAGAGAAATTCATAAGAATAGTAAGAGGGCGGGCATTCTTCTTTCTTAATTCAGCTAACTCACCTAAAGAAAAGCTAACATACGGGTTCAAATCATCTAAATCACTGCCGCCTATCCCGGAGCTGAAACCCTTTCAGGAGGGTATAGTCAGAATCATTCAGAACATTAAATTTAAATGCCCAAACAAAGCTTTCCAGAAGAAACTCCATAAAGATACAAGATTGATAAAAGAAGATAAGCTCTTCACTGCAGCCAACAAAACTTCTAATTTTTATAAGCTAGGGCCCGATCAATATGACAATCTTCGACATAGCAACGTCACCAAATCGAACAAGAAAGCCGTGAAGTCTGTTGAAAGAGATCTAATCATATATTTTCGTAATGTGTGTGTGTGTGGTGTTAGTGTAGATAGCGGGACCGAAAACTAAAGCACTTATGATCCTAATTCCTTTTGGAGGTGGTAGGTATTGTCTCAGAGAGTAAGGGAAAAATCCCAGAAAATTAAAATTATGCATAATTATGCAAAATATGCATTTTTCTAAAAATGGCTAAAAACCGATTTTCTCGGCATTTCAGATGATTCTGAGCATCTTTGATTTTTTTCACCTATATAAAAATTGTTTTCTGGGACTTAAATGTTTTGGCATACAAAATATATGCATTTTTGCAAAAATGCACTTACGATACTAGGTGGTAGGTATTGTTCCAGAGAGGACCAGAAAAATAGCAGAAAATTAAAATATAATTAGAATAATTATGCATAATTATGCAAAAATATTCATTTTCTAAAAATGGCTAAAAACCACTTTTCTCGGCATTTCAGATGATTCTGAGCATTTGGGGGGAGGGAGTTGGAGTGGGGGGGTAAACCACTTTTCTCGGCATTTCAGATGATTCTGAGCATTTGGGGGGAGGGAGTTGGGAGTGGGGGGGGGGGGTTAGGGGCAGGGGGAAGGTGGTTAGCTGGCAGGATGAAGAGGAGGGAGATTTAGACGGGTGGATAACCAAACTGCTACACTGTAGCGGGGTTCTTCTAGTATCACTATAAAGGACAAAAAAAAAAATTGCATCGGATCTGAAATTAGATGACCACATTGATGTCATTGCCCGGAAGCAAGCCTTTATTACCCTGAAAGACCACAAACTAAATTTTAAGAACAAACCAACAAGTAGGCTTAACCCCACCAAACCCGAAATAGGTAAGCTAAGCAAAAAATTATTGAAAATACAAATAGGAAGATTCTGAAGGGGGTTCCCTTAAATCAGTGGAAGAACACCGACCAAGTATTAGAATGGTTTAGGGGCATAGACGACAAGAGCAGGCATATGCTTTGATATTTGTGAGTTTTACCCCTCAATAACTAAAGAGCTACTAGACAAAGCTATTGATTTTGCCTCAACATATACCACAATATCCGACCAAGACAGAGACACAATAGCCTATGCCAAAAAGTCAATTTTATATCAAAAGGGAAACCCATAGCAAAAGCAAGGTAGCAGTAAATTTTACGTGACCATGGGCAGCTTCGATGGGGCAGAGACTTGTGAGCTAGTGGGCTTGTACATGTTGTCCCAACTACAGGTCCTAGACATCAACATCGGGCTATATAGACGATGGGCTGGCAGTCTGCAACAAATCAGCAAGAGAAGTCGAGAGAATAAAAAAGAAAATGTGTAGCATATTCACAAGCAATGGACTAAAGATGTCAATTGAGGCTAACAAAAACCAAATTGACTTCCTCGACATCTCATTAGACCTTAGAAATGGTACATACAGGCCATACATGAATCCCAATAATACACTGCAATACATCCATTAAGAAAACAACCATCCACTCACTATCTTGAAAAATATTCCAGTGAACATAAATAAGAGACTCATGTTTATCATCCAAACCATCTTTAATGAAGCAGCCCCCCCACCCCCATACCAAGAAGGCTTACAAAAATGTGGATATAATTTCAGGCTTAAGTACAACCCACCATCAACTAGCGACAGCCAGCAAAAATAAATAAACGCAGCAGAAGGCAGAACATCAGCTGGTATAATCCTCCATACAGTGACACCGTGGCCTCTAATATTGGAAAACTATTTCTCAGTCTTTTGGATGAGTGCTTTACCCCAGATCATCAAAGAAAAATATTCAACAGGAACACAGTCAAAATTAGCTACAGCTGCATTCCAAATGTTCAGCAGGTTAGTCCATCCCACAGCACAAGCATCATGACCAACGCACAGACCCCCTCAACAGAGCCAAACACCACCAACTGCAACTGCTGTGCTAAGGCATCGTGCCCTCTTGAAGGAATATGCCAGACAGAAGGAGTCATCTACCAAGCATTAGCGACAAGAGAAGACAACTGCAAAGTGGACACTTACATTGGACCAACAGAGGGCCCTTTTAAAATGAGGTTTAATGCCCATATGAGTAGCTTCAGGAATGAGCGTGGAAGAAATGCAAAGGCCTTAAGCTGCAACATTTGGTCATTGGTAGACAAGAATATTAATTACTCTATTTCATGGAAAATCCTCATGAAGAACAATGCATATTCAGTTAACACACACACAAATATATATATATAGCGTTTTCTTCCAAACCCGTCAATGGCGTTGAGTGCTCGACTAATGAGGAGCGGAATATCAACACGGATACAGGAAAAAAGATTTTAATACATAGCAGTACAGGCCTGTTTCATGCGTCTCACACTCATCAGCTGCTAATGTTTTTTTGACAAAGAATCATACAGTTACGTTGCCCAGCGTCACGCCCCTAATTTCGGTTGGACAGCGACCAATCAGATGGGGAAACATTCAAATTATAACAGTCAATGGGGTAGATACTTATGATGCACATCAACCAATGGAGGGGTAGAAAACTACCCCTCCATTGGTTGGGGGTAGAAAATGCGTGATGTATGATGCACAGCATGTGTGAAGTATGATGCACAGCAACCATACCCCTCCATTGGTTTTCTATCCCTCCTGTGCATCATAAGTACCTACCCCATTGGCTGTTATAATTCGAATGTTTCCCCATCTGATTGGTCGTTGTCCAACCAAAATTAGGGGCATGACGCTGGGCAACGTTACTGTATGATTCTTTGTCAAAAAAACATTAGCAGCTGATGAGTGCGAGATGCACGAAACAGGCCTATACTGCTATGCATTAAAATCTTTTTTCCTGTATCCGTGTTGATATATATATGTATTAAACTTTTCCCCCCTTTATCTGTATTGATATATATACGTATGTGTGTGTGTGTATATATATATATATATATATATATATATATATATATACATATATATATACACTACCGTTCAAAAGTTTGGGATCACCCAAACAATTTTGTGTTTTCCATGAAAAGTCACACTTATTCACCACCATATGTTGTGAAATGAATAGAAAATAGAGTCAAGACATTGACAAGGTTAGAAATAATGATTTGTATTTGAAATAAGATTTTTTTTACATCAAACTTTGCTTTCGTCAAAGAATCCTCCATTTGCAGCAATTACAGCATTGCAGACCTTTGGCATTCTAGCTGTTAATTTGTTGAGGTAATCTGGAGAAATTGCACCCCACGCTTCCAGAAGCAGCTCCCACAAGTTGGATTGGTTGGATGGGCACTTCTTGCGTACCATACGGTCAAGCTGCTCCCACAACAGCTCAATGGGGTTCAGATCTGGTGACTGCGCTGGCCACTCCATTACCGATAGAATACCAGCTGCCTGCTTCTGCTCTAAATAGTTCTTGCACAATTTGGAGGTGTGTTTAGGGTCATTGTCCTGTTGTAGGATGAAATTGGCTCCAATCAAGCGCTGTCCACTGGGTATGGCATGGCGTTGCAAAATGGAGTGATAGCCTTCCTTATTCAGAATCCCTTTTACCCTGTACAAATCTCCCACCTTAGACAGCACCAAAGCAACCCCAGACCATCACATTACCTCCACCATGCTTAACAGATGGCGTCAGGCATTCTTCCAGCATCTTTTCATTTGTTCTGCGTCTCACAAACGTTCTTCTTTGTGATCCAAACACCTCAAACTTGGATTCATCCGTCCACAACACTTTTTTCCAGTCTTCCTCTGTCCAATGTCTGTGTTCTTTTGCCCATCTTAATCTTTTTCTTTTATTGGTCAGTCTCAGATATGGCTTTTTCTTTGCCACTCTGCCCTGAAGCCCAGAATCCCGCAGCCGCCTCTTCACTGTAGATGTTGACACTGGTGTTTTGCGGGTACCATTTAATGAAGATGCCAGTTGGGGACCTGTGAGGCGTCTGTTTCTCAAACTAGAGACTCTAATGTACTTATCTTCTTGCCCAGTTGTGCAACGCGGCCTCCCACTTCTTTTTCTACTCTGGTTAGAGCCTGTTTGTGCTGTCCTCTGAAGGGAGTAGTACACACCGGTGTAGGAAATCTTCAATTTTTAGCAATTTCTCGCATGGAGTAGCCTTCATTTCTAAGAACAAGAATAGACTGTCGAGTTTCAGATGAAAGTTCTCTTTTTCTGGCCATTTTGAGCGTTTAATTGACCCCACAAATGTGATGCTCCAGAAACTCAATCTGCTCAAAGGAAGGTCAGTTTTGTAGCTTCTGTAACGAGCTAAACTGTTTTCAGATGTGTGAACATGATTGCACAAGGGTTTTCTAATCATCAATTAGCCTTCTGAGCCAATGAGCAAACACATTGTACCATTAGAACACTGGAGTGATAGTTGCTTGAAATGGGCGTCTATACACCTATGTAGATATTGCACCAAAAACCAGACATTTGCAGCTAGAATAGTCATTTACCACATTAGCAATGTATAGAGTGTATTTCTTTAAAGTTAAGACTAGTTTAAAGTTATCTTCATTGAACAGTACAGTGCTTTTCCTTCAAAAATATGGACATTTCAATGTGATCCCAAACTTTTGAACGGTAGTGTATATATAATCCAGTGAGTCATTATGAGACAGTACAAGCCTGTTTCATGCTATAAGCAATCATCAGCTGGCATGAAACAGGCTTGTACTGTCTCATAAAGAATTTACTTGACTCACTGGATTATTTTGCTCCTTATTTGTTGAGCACTTTCCCTACCTTTCAGTGTTTCTTTAAACAAAGTTTTATACACACACACACACACACACACACACACACACACACACACACACACACACATACACTATATGTACAAAATTATTGGGACACCTGGCCATTACACCTAAAGGAGCTTTTATGACATCCTATTCTAAATCGATAGGCATTAATATGGAGTTGAGCCCCCCTTTGCAGCTATAACACCTTCCACTCTTCTGGGAAGGCTTTCCACAAGATTTTGGAGTGTGTCTGTGGGGATTTTTGCCCATTCATCCAGAAGAGCATTTATGGGGTCAGGCACTGATGTTGGACAAGAAGACCTGGCTTGCAATCTCCATTCTAGTTTATCCCAAAGGTGTCCGATGGGGTTGAGGTCAGGGCTCTGTGCAGGCCAGTCAAGTTCTTCCACACCATACTCACCCAACCATGTCTTAATGGACCTTGCTTTGTGCACTGGGGCACAGTCATGCTGGAACAGAAAAGGGCTCTCCCCAAACTGTTCCCACAAAGTTGGAAGCATAGAATTGTCCAAAATGTCTTGGTATGCTGAAGCATTAAGATTTCGTGTCTGTGAATGTTCTCATTCATCCAGGTCATGGTTGTCCAAAGGAGTTGAATCAAGTGCAACTGTACTTGGTATATATTTGTGAAGACGTTTCGCCCCTCATCCAAGAGGCTTCCTCAGTTCGTGCCTTTCTGACTAGACCAAGCTAGTCTGACTGGCTGGTGATGAGACTCAGAATTTATCCTCTAGGAGTCGTTGTCAGAGCTATTGATATGCGTGGCTCTCCTGTGCTCCGATGTCCGGCTGCGCCCGTCGCCATCGGAGCTATTGATTTGCATTTATTTAGCAGCGACGGTCATTGGGGGTGTTAGTTTCGACTTCATTATTCAGTGGTCATGAGAGTCGTTTTGGAGCCGTTAGTGACCGACTGTTGTTCTTGGAGGCTAGGCTTCTTGAGTCTCCTGGGTAGAGATGAAAGGACAGCATTGTAAGTGGGAGATAGGTGGTGTCGCAGACCTTCTCCTCTGTTGAGGGATGGTTTTTCCAGTTTCGCATAGATGGCTTCCTTCTCCCCTCTTTCAACCATCTATCTTCTCTGTCCAAAATGTGTACGTTGCTGTCCTCGAAGGAGTGCGTCTTCTCCTTAATTTAGACTGCTGAGTCTTGTCCTGAGGAGTTTGGTCTTCTGTGTTGGGCCATCTGTTTGTGTAGTGGTTGTTTGGTTTCTCCTATGTATAGGTCAGTGCAATCCTCATTGTATTGTACGGCATACACCAGATTGCTTTTTTGGGTGTGTGGTACACGGTCTTTGGGATGAACCAGTCTTTGTCAGAGTGTGTTGCTGGGTTTGAAGTATACCGGGATGCGGTGTTTGTTGAATTAAGATTTCCCTTCACTGGAACTAAGGCGCCTAGCCCAACCCCTGAAAAACAACCCCATACTATTATCCATCCTCCACCAAACTTTACAGTTGGCACAATGCAGTCAGGCAGGTAACGTTCTCCTGGCATCTGCCAAACCCAGACTCGTCCATCAGCCTGCCAGACAGAGAAGTGTGATTCGTCACTCCACCGAACATGTTTCAATTGCTCCAGAGTCCAGTGGCAGCATGCTTTATACCACTCTATCCAACACTTGGCACTGTGCTTGGTGATGTAAGGCTTGCGTGCAGCTGCTCGGCCATGGAAACCCATTCCACGAAGCTCCTGGTGCACAGTTTTTGTGCCGATGTTAATGCCAGAGGAGGTTTGAAACTCTGCAGTTATTGAGTCAACAGAGCGTTGGTGACTTTTACGCACTATGCGCCTCCTTACTCGTTGACCCTGCTGTACGTCACACAGCAGGGTCGACATGTATGTAATTAACTGAAGGATGTGACTCACATTTGCCAAGATGATTTCTTTCATAAATTGTGTCTGTATTTAAAATTGTGTGTATCTGTATCTGAGTGCGTTTGTGTGAATTACACCGGACAACGAAGATTTTGCCTCCTGAACACTTTTGGGTGTATTTCATGGATTTTGGGCTGCTGATCACGAAAATCCCATTTAAATTTTCCTATCACTGACAGTTTTGTAGATATAACCTAGTTTTGTGATTTCCCATCATATTTTAAGTCTACTAGTATATTGCCCAAAAAGCAAGCTGTTTTGGTCAGTCCAAGCATGCCTGGGCATGGCCTCAGTGTGGGTGCTATGCTAATGTTGTCTGAGGCACGCCTGAGCATGCTTAGTCAGGTTAGATGTTGGCAGACAGGCTTTAAAAGCTGCTCACATTTCCAGATGCTGTTTGGCTGCATGTTGATGCACATGTTCTTTAGCCAATAGCATAGTGAGTATGAATGAATGATGATTTATTTCAAACCTGTAAATAAGCAGGCTATAATGTACAGATAAGCCAAAGTGATCAACAAATCCACACATCAAACTTAGTGAACTAATCTCTGTATGCGTCAGATCATTTGTCACATGTTGGAAAAGGAGTAGGAGGAAGTAGCTCACCTACTCTTAAGTTAATTCAGCTACTATACATGTCAAACTCAATTCCCACTGTACTGTATAGTTCAAATGCAATGCAAGTTGTGCTGTGTACACTCAACTACTGAGAACAATAAGAGAAAAAAACACCTAAAAACACACGAGAGAAAGAAAAGAAAAGAAAAGAAAAGAAAAGAAAAGAAAAACCCATCCTAATGTCATGTACCTAGAATAAACAGATCTCAAAGTTACGTACAACCCAAATATCCACTCGGTGTCATAGAGAGAAAAATGAAAAAAAAAGTAATAAGAAATGTTTAGAGATAAATGCAACTTAAACAGTTAACACAACTCTTCGTTATCCCTATATCTCTTGCATACAGCATAAACTGGGATGACTCCTATGACATTGTGTACTCTGTGTGTGTGTGTGTGTGTGTGTGTGTGTGTGTGTGTGTGTGTGTGTGTGTGTGTGTGTGTGTGTGTGTGTGTGTGTGTGTGCAAACACATTTTTGTGTCTGTGTCTATATCTCCATAGCTAAATGTGTATGGCATGGCACTCATGCTGATGTTCAATTCCCCATAGGTCACCCATGCCAATAATATCTGTGGTCCTAGCACTCTACCTGTACCCTTTAATTAGAAGCTTTCACTAAATCTTATGTGTAACAGCAATGTGTGCCTGTTTGTTCAACGCATTGTGCATTGATATACGTGGCTATGTACATCAATTTGTGAACATATGCTTGTGTGTGTGTTTGTTTTGTGTGTGTTTTGTGTTTAAACATTTGAGTTGATATGTATTCATATATGATGTTGTGTTTATGTGTGGGTGTGTTTGTGCTTGAAAATGTTCTTGTGTTAAGTACAGCACCTGGTTCTTGACTGTGCAACTGCTTGCTTATGTCTGCCTGTGTTGTCAGGCAGTAGTCTACCCCCTCAGTTTGGTTCTGTTCCTCCCAGGCAAGCCTCACTAACCTTGGGAGGGAAAGAAGGTGGAAGGAGAAATGAATGGGGAGAGAGAGCAAAAGAGGAGAGTGAGAGATGAGAGAGAGAGCATTGGAGAGCAAGTGTTCGGGTTCTAGGGAACAGCAAGATGGATTACCCCCAGCCCAGCAGGCAATTTGTCATTGTCAGAGAGAGAGAGAGAGAAAGAGAGAGAGAGAGAGAGAGAGAGAGAGAGAGAGAGAGAGAGAGAGAGAGAGAGAGAGAGAGAGAGAGAGAGAGAGAGAGAGAGAGAGAGAGAGAGAGAGAGAGAGAGAGAGAGAGAGAGAGAGAGAGAGAGAGAGAGAGAGAGAGAGAGAGAGAGAGAGAGAGAGAGAGAGAGAGAGAGAGAGAGAGAGAGAGAGAGAGAGATTGGGGCAGGAAAGAGTGAAAGGGAAGAAGGGCGAGAGAAGGAGACCAGGGGACACCTGGAGAAAAAACCAGTGAGGAGAAAAAAAACAAAACAACACAAAACAGGTTACCCATAAAAGATAGGGGTTGTGGTGAAGAAAAAGGAAGAACCAGGACGGTGAAGAAAATTTCACATAATTACACTTTACGTAAGCAGAGGTTGCCTGGTGCAACAGCACAAGATGTGGGCAAACTCCCTCGCTGTGAAGGATGTGGGTGAGAAGAGACACTGGGTAAGGGGGTTAGGACGCCCATTCTGCTACATGTGTGGTTTAATGGGTGAGGCATGGTGCTTAACATTAAGCTGTAAAGCCTTCTGTTATCACATACTAGCAATAATTAGGACCTGGCATTTACATTCAGGCACTGTTATAAATGACTGGCTCATTTACGGTCAAGCACCTTTATAGATGACTATCCATTAAAACTGTGGCATCAAGCTGACAAACCCATTTATGCTATATTTATGGGGTTTTTGTATTTATGAGGTTTACTACATTATATAGAAAAATAACACTATCTATCTATCTATCTATCTATCTATCTATCTATCTATCTATCTATCTATCTATCTATCTATCTATCTACCTACCTATCGGTCTCTCTTGTCGGCCTCTGTCTGTCTGTCTGTCTGTCTGTCTGTCTGTCTGTCGGTCTGTCAGTCTCTCTGTCAGTCTCTGTCTGTCTGTCTGTCTGTCTGTCTGTCTGTTGGTCTCTCTGTCAGTCTCTGTCTGTCTGTCTGTCTGTCTGTCTGTCTGTCTGTCTGTCTGTCTGTCTGTCTGTCTGTTGGTCTCTCTGTCAGTCTCTGTCTGTCTGTTGGTCTCTCCGTCTGTCTGTCTGTCTGTCTGTCTGTCTGTCTGTCTGTCTGTCTGTCTGTCTGTCTGTCTGTCACTCTCTCTGTCGGTCTCTGTCTGTCGGTCTCTCTGTCTGTCTGTCTGTCTGTCGGCCTCTGTCTGTCGGTCTGTCAGTCTCTGTCTGTCTGTTGGTCTCTCTGTCAGTCTCTGTCTGTCTGTCTGTCGCTCTCTCTGTCAGTCTCTGTCTGTCGGTCTCTCTGTCTGTCTGTCTGTCCGTCGGTCTCTCTCTGTCTGTCGGTCTCTCTGTCTGTATGTCAGTATGTCTGTCTGTCTGTCTGCCTGGACCATACTGAGACTATATACTATATTGAGATAGTATCTCTGCTTTAGTAGAGTGACTGGAAAGCCATGAGAGATAATGACATTTGCATCCAACACAGACTGTGAGCTAAGTAAATGGCATTGACCATATCCCTCTGAGCCACCAGGACCCCGTATAAAAACACATGCTTAAAATGACCACTTTCCCATTTCAATCAAGCAAGCAGGCTACTTGTGCCTCATCTCTGAACAGGCATCAATATGGACAGCTAGCTGATTTTAAACCAGCAGATAGACACTACCACAATTTTTACATATTAATTTGTTGTTGATAAACAATATTTACTCATCCCATTAAGAGCCAATATAGACCCCTAACTAATTTATAACATGCACCAGCTTGAATAACCAGCTAAACTTAAAACAGGCATTGATGTAGCCAAATTTCCCTTTGGGAATATTCTAGGCAACTCCATCATCGACAGCACTTATGTAGACAGCAACCTAATTTTAAACAGACTTCTTTCCAGCCTGCCACATCATTTGCACCTCTTGAGCTGGGACGTTTGGACAGGCGCTAAAAATGGCAAGACAGCATTAGACACACAAATTGGACGTAAAAAGTCAAGCAGAGATGCACATGCCTGCATATGCCTGAAGCAAAAAAGTAAACACACACACACACACACACACACACACACACACACACACACACACACACACACACATACATTCCTGTTATAGCATGAAAGAAAGACAGAGACAGAATAACAGAGAGGTACAGTAGGGTAATTCTGTTTTGAGTGTGATCTGTCAGTAGTTTCTGTTAATATGATTTTGTCATCTCAGATTGGCTTACACAGCCCACTACACTCCTACACACTGACCCGTATCACTCTGTGGGCATGTGTATTTATGCATGCAGACACTATCATGCAGAGCTATCATATAACTATAACATGCAGACCTATCAGTCATAACAACAGCATAGTGCAACCCTGAATGGAGTTATTTTTAAAACTTTAAAATTAACTCTGTGTGTGTGTGTGCGCGCGCGCTTGTGTAGATCAGTATTGTTAAACCTGTCTAGATCAGATATCTGCCTGAGCCTTGAATAAACAAAAGAAAGGAAGACAAAAAACAGGAATTGTCCTTAATTAGCAGCATTATGGTTTCTGTTCTACCAACCATAAACAGTTGACCCTCTGCTAAACCATATTACAATTTTTCAGTGCCCATTTCATTTTTTCCAATTAAATTATGAAAGGACACTTGCAGCCATAACTGTTTCGCACAATAGAAAATCATCAAGAAGCCATAGTAAAAGAGAGATAATACAGTTTTCCATAGGTCAGTTGTCAGTATGGTCTAAAATCTATATGCTCTCTGATCTGTCACATCGGGCTACTGCCCTCTGACTCACTCATATATCTTTTGCGGGAAGATATTTTTAAATTGCCCAAGATTAGAATATAAATTTAGTAAATTCCTATCAGTTCCCCTTTAATGTCATGGGTTAGCAAGATTTGTAAGCAGGGACATAGTAACAAAACATTATGCACCTACAGGCACAGACACACACAAGCACATCCATGCACAATTTTGCATGCATTGCATACCAGCGCATGCTCGCATGCGTGCATAAACTTATTGTCATGTGGATGTGCGAGCACCCACTAATACATATTAACATGCAGCTCCCTTGTGATGTTGACACGGTGTATTAATAACAAAGAAAAATGCATTAGATTGTTTGTGTTGCCATAGCAATTTGGACATTAATTACCATGGCAACAACATGGAATGTAAATGACCTGCTACAGTTCGTCTCACCAGTAGCTTCTGAGTGTGTACGTGGCTGTGTGTGTCCACGGGTGTTTATGTTTATGTGAGTGTGCGCAAACATGTGAATATGTGTTTGTGTTCATCTAATGTGTTATTTAGTTAGAATGTCAGCATGAGCAAGGTTAGATTTCATGTGTAAGCATTTGAGTACTGTGTGTGTGTGTGTGTGTGTGTGTGTGTATGACTATCCTGTGGCATGTCTTGTGTGTGTGTGTGTGTGTGTGTGTGAGGGATTATGCTGTCAGTGATCGTAAAGCTGCAGGTGTCAGGTGTGATAGGGAATCAAGGAGGTGCATCCAACTGACTGATCCCCTTTATCGCTCTTCCCTTTCTCTCCCTTCCTCTCGCTCACTTGCACTCTCTCTCCCTTCATCTCTCCATCCTTATCTCAGTTTCCATTTTTTACTTCTTCTATCCTCCTATCGTTTCTTCCAAGACTTAAAGGGATAGCTCAGAATTTTTGAGGTCTGTTCCTTTTTGTCATTCACCACTCATGCTGACGATCGGTAGATTTCATTTCCATGTTTATCCATCCTATATTTCACACTGGACAAACAGCTCCTGCTAGCCAGCTTGCAATGCAAGTCAGTGGGGATGGTTGGACAATTCTCATTCAGTTCAAAGAAGCACGTCATGGTTCATAATGGGACAGCAATCTATCACGTTGAGTTCAAATGGTTTTCAAAATGTTAGTTGTTTTATTGCCAAATCCTTTATTATGAAGTACAGGCTGGATGAACATGACAATGAAATCAACTGATGGACAACACAGTGTTAGGGCTATGTATTTGCAAGAATCTGGTGATGTGGTACGTATCACGATACAGGGGTGATGATTCAATATGTTGCAATATATTGTGATACTGTAAGCAAGGCGATATCTTGTGATTTCATAGGCCTATGTTCTTTCTATGTTCGCTACTTCCTGTCTCAGTTTAGATTCAGATTCAGATTCTGACAACTTTATTTATCCCAGAAGGGAAATTCAGTTTAACAATCTACCCAGACCATACACAAACTCAGACAAGTGGCAATCAGCAGTATATCAGAGACAATAGACAGATCAGTACTCCCACAAGGACCTGTCCCCTATCACCAGTTGGAGTGGTGGAGTCAAATGGCTGAAGATAGATTACAACACTGCTATCTAACGGTTGGGGGTTTACACATGACAAAATGAACCACTGTCTGCCATGAATCTTTGCATGTAAACTGTTAATTAAAAATCAATACAGGGATTTTGGGAATTGATACAGTATCACAAAACATAATATGGCAATAAAATATTCAAGTGTATCGATGTTTTCTTACACCCCTACAATATCCTACAATATGCTTGTCTGAAAACAGGAATATCCTTCTCTCTCTCTTTCTCTGTCTCTCTCTCTCCATGCATGTACACACGTACACACATGTTCAAACACACATGCATTCACACACATACACATTTGCTGTTAATAACAGAAGTATTTGTGTGTGTGTGTGCATGTGAGTTCGTGTTTTTGATCAGCTAGCTATATTTGTTAGGACTAGTTTGAGTTCTTAACCATGAGAGTGAGGGCCATTTTTGCAAAATGAGGAACGTTTCTCTGGTCCTCAATTCTTCAATGGGCTATTTTAAGGTTAGGATTTGGGTATGGAATTAAGGTTAGGATTAAGATTAGGTTAGGGTAAGGGTTAAGGGATCCATAAAATAGGATTTCCAGCACTGCACACATCTCTGACTTCAATTTGGTAGCAGAGGATCACTCGTCTTCTCTGTTTAATTCGTTAATTTGACTTTTTTTTAATGTACACTCACAATTGCAGGATGAAATAACTAAAAAAATGAATTTGTTTTATGTTAATAATCATTATTCTTATTAACATCAGAATAGAGCAAACTATTTGTGGATTTTTTGAAAATACTGTTAAACACTTGAATCACTGGATTATTTTGCTCCTTGTTTGTTGAGCACTTTCCCTACCATTGAGTGTTTCTTTTAATGAAGTTTTATGTTTAACTTCATATAACTTTATATATATGCATATAAAAAACTTCGTTTATATATATCATTTATATCTATATATCTATGTGTGTGTGTGTGTGCTTGTGCATGTGTTTACTTTTTGCAAGGTTTGAGTACTGTCAGGGTGTTGGTGATCTCTGTGTTATTGACCTTTCTTCTCCACAGACACCCGACTCAATCATTCATACACACACACACACACACACACACACGTTCTATCGTTCGCCATCAAGTGTGTAATCACACAATGGGTGGGCCACCAACCATGTTTAACAATAATTGCTGATAATTAATACTGATTTTGTCGCCGTCTTTGTCTTTTTCTGTTTCCCTTTGTTCATCCATGCATCCTTCAGTTTTCCCTTTCCAGTCCTTCTTTTATCTGTTTTCATACCCTTGAACTTGATCACTTAACTGATTAACATGTTTCTGTGGGCACATGCACGTGTGTGTGTGTGTGTGTGTGTGTGTGTGTGTGTGTGTGTGTGTGTGTGTGTGTGTGTGTGTGTGTGTGTGTGTGTGCGCGCGCGTGCATGCTTTTCATGTGTGTGCAAGAATGCTCACATGTTGTCTAAGCAGGTGCTGTAGACCGGCTGTGTCTCTTCTGCACCACTTCACTGATCCCAAACCTACTGAGCCTGCACCTGTGTATGTGTGGGCGGATGGGCTGTGGGAATGAAGATGGGAAGATAGAAAAGAGAGACAGATAGATACAGAATGACAGTTACAGAGAAAGATAGAGATTGACATAGCGAGTAAAAGAGAGAGTGCCTGTGTGTGTGTGTGAGAGAGAGCGAGACACAGAGAGAGAGAGAGAGAGAGAGAGAGAGAGAGAGAGAGAGAGAGAGAGAGAGAGAGAGAGAGAGAGAGAGAGAGCAAGCGAGGGGGGGGTTGGAGGTATAAAGATCCAGGGCTGAATTCATGTATGTGAAAAAGAGAAAGCAGCAAAATTGGAGCAGACAAGCAGAGGAGAGGAATAAATGAGGAGAGAGATGAGAGGTAAACGAGCTAGAGGTGGAGGAAAGGTTTACCTTCCTTGGTCACTCATCTGGAACTGATTACACACACACACACACACACACACACACACACACACACACACACACACACAAACAGAGAGTTTGAATTACACAGTGGGTTTCAGGGGAGCCCTATTTTCCGGAGCGCTACTACACGTCACATGCACGTGTATACATGGACGTGCAGGATCAATTGCAGGGTTACTGGGAAAAACATTCTACTATTCTACTGTTACTACAGTTAATGCTGTCAATAACGTTTCACTTTGTAAAGAGAAAATCTAGCCATGCAGATAACACAAAGAGGCAGAAAAACAATTAACCGTTGCAATGTTTTTATATCAGTCGATCGACAACAGCAACAAAAAAAAAGTCTACAAAGTGACTCGGCTAAAGGTTTGCACTACGCTTCTAAACAACCAGACCTAGGTTACACCACATGACGACATCTGAACATGCCCACAGCCTCAACGGTTGGTCTTACACAGAACATAGGCTTGCAAGACAACAGCCACAATATAAATGCAACACGTAAATGCCTACTGCATTGTAAAACATCCTGGAGGCAATGCCACGATGATAATATACTATAATACAGTACCAATCACTCTTTTGTTCAACACCTTGCAAAAATAGAATTGAAACACCACAGGCCTAAATAAAATGACAATCAATACCACGCAAGATACAGCATGCAGGTGCATAGCAGACATGCCACACATTGCCTACATTATAGGCTAGCCTGTCCTACATCATGAAAGTCAGTCTGATAAAAACAGAATAGACCAGCTGCATCGCAGTTGGGGAACAGAATCACATAACAATCATTAAAAAAGGTCAACAGTAAATAGGACTAGCCGCTGAGGATGCACAAGCCAGTGCATTCTTTATACCAGTCCCAAGCCCAGATACATGGGGAGGGTTGCGTCAGGAAGGGTATCCGCCGTAAAACCTTTGCCAAATCAAATATGCGGATCATAAATCAGATTCCATACCGGATCGGTTGAGGCCTGGGTTACCAACAACCACCACCAGTACTGTTGGCCAGCAGGGTGCCGGTGGAAACTATGCTACTGTTGGGCGAAGGAGAAGGAGAGGGGGAAGGCATGTCCAGAAGCAGCGAGAGAGGAGGAAGGGTAGGAGTGTGGAGGTGGGAGTCGGAACTTTGCATGTTGGCACTATGACTGGTAAAGGGAGAGAGCAGGCTGATATGATGGAAAGAAGAAAGGTAGGCATACTGTGTGTGCAAGAGACCAGGTGGGAGGGGAGTAAGGCCAGGAGTATCGGAGGTGGGTTCAAACTCTTCTACCACACTGCTGATGGGAGGAGAAATGGGGTAGGGGTAATTTTGAAGGAAGAGTATGTCAAGAGTGTGTTGGAGGTGAATAGTGTTAGACAGAGTGATGAGTATGAAGCTGGAAATCAAACGTGTGATGATGAATGTTATCAGCGCATATGCCCCATAAGTTAGGTGTGAGATTGAAGAGAAAGAATAATTCTGGAGTGATTTGGATGAAGTGGTGGAGAGGGTACCCAAGGAGCAGAGAGTGCTGATTGGAGTGGACATCAATAGGCATGTTGGTGAAGGGAACAGAGGTGATGAGGTGGTGATGGACAGGTATGGTGTCAATGAGAGAAAGGTGGAAGGACAGATGGTGGTGGATTTTGCGAAAAGGATGGAAATGGCTGTGGTGAATACATATTTCAAGAAGAGGGAGGAACACATGGTGACATACAAGAGTGGAGGAAAGTGCACACAGGTGGACAATATCTTATGCAGGACGCGCGATCTGAAAGGTATTGGAGACTACAAGGTGGTGACAGAGGGGAACGTAGCTAGGCAGCATCGGATGGTGGTCTGCAGAATGACTTTGGAGATCAAGAAGAGGATCAAATGGTGGAAGTTGAAGAAGGAAGACATGTGTGGAGTTCAGGCAGGAGTTAAGAGAGGCACTGGGTGGTAGTGAAGAGTTGCCAGATGGCTGGGCAACCACTGCAGAAATAGTGAGGGAGACAGCTAGGAAAGTACTTGTGTGTCATCTGGACAGAGGAAGGAAGACAAGGAGACTTGGTGGTGGAATGAGGGAGTACAGGAAAGTATACAGAGGAAGAGATTGGCAAAGAAGAAGTAGGATAGTCAGAGAGATGAAGAAAGTAGACAGGAGTACAAGGAGATGCAGCATAAAGCAAAGAGAGAGGTGGCAAAGGCAAAGGAAAAGGCGTATGGTAAGTTGTATGAGAGGTTGGACACTAAGGAAGGAGAAAAGGACTTGTACCGATTGACCCATATGCCATGGAGAGCCATGTGTATGTAGGTTTTCATTCCAGCTGGACTCCACACCAGGTGTTTTCAATGATTTGCAACCCTTCAACCAAAAAGGAAGAATGTATCAGTGAAATCACCTGAGGTGGAGTCGGGGTGGAATGACAACCTGCATACACATGGCTCTCCATGGCACATGGTTAACCACCGCTGGGCTGGACAGAGGCACCGAGCTGGGAAGGATGTGCAGCAGGTTATGGTGGTGAAGGATAGAAATTGAAATGTGCTGACAAGCGAGGAGAGTGTGTTGAGAAGGGGAAAGGAGTACTTTGAGGAGCTGATGAATGAAGAAAAGGAGAGAGAGAAGGTTGGATGATGTGGGGACAGTGAATCAGGAAGTGCGGTGGATTAGCAAGGAGGAAGTGAGGGCAGCTATAAACAGGATGAAGAGTGGAAAGGCGGTTGGTCCAGATGACATACCTATGGAGGCATGGAGGTGTTTATGAGAGATGGCAGTGGAGTTTTTAACTAGATAGTTTAACACAGTCGTGGAAAGGAAGAAGATGTCTGAGGAGTGGAGAAGAAGCATACTGATACCGATTTTCAAGAATAAGGGCGATGTGCAGAACTGTAGCCACTACAGAGGTATAAAGTTGGTCAGCCACAGCATGAAGATTTGGGAAAGAGTAATAGAAGCTAGGTTAAGAGGAGAGGTGATGATCAGCAAGCAGCAGTATGGTTTCATGCCACGAAAGAGCACCACAGATGTTATGTTTGCTTTGAGAATGTTGATTGAGAAGTATAGAGAAGGCCAGAAGGAGTTACATTGTGTCTTTGTGGATTTAGAGAAAGCATCGACAGGGTGCCGAGAGAGGAGGTGTGGTATTGTATGAGGAAGTCGGGAGTGGCAGAGAAATACTATGTAAGAGTGGTGCAGGATATGTATGAGGGCAGTGTGACAGTGGTGAGGTGTGCGGTAGGAATGATGGAGAGTTTCAAGGTGGAGGTGGGATTACATCAAGGATCGGCTCTGAGCCCTTTCTTGTTTGCAATGGTGATGGACAGGTCGACGGACAAGATCAGGCAGGAGTCTCCATGGACTATGATGTTCGCGCATGACATTGTGCTCTGTAGCGAGAGTAGGGTGCAGGTTGAGGAGAGCCTGGAGAGGTGGAGGTATGCACTGGAGAGAAGAGGAATGAAAGTCAGTAGGAGCAAGACGGAATACACATGCGTGAACGAGAGTGAGGACAGCGGAATGGTGAGGATGCAAGGAGTAGAGGTGACGATGGTGGATGAGTTTAAATACTTTGGGTCATCTGTCCAAAGTAACGGGGAGTGCAGAAGAGAGGTGAAGAAGAGAGTGCAGGCAGGATGGAGTGGATGGAGAAGAGTGTCAGGAGTGATTTGCGACAGAAGGGTACCAGCAAGAATAAAGGGAAGGTTTACAAGATGGTTGCGAGACCAGTTATTTTATATGGTTTGGAGACAGTGGCACTGACAAAAAACAGGAGGCAGAGCTGGAGGTGGCAGAGTTGAAGATGCTAAGATTTTAATTGGGAGCGATGAAGAAAGACAGGATTAGGAACGATTACAGGGACAGCTCAGGTTGGACGGTTTGGAGACAAAGCAAGAGAGGCAAGATTGAGATGGTTTGGACATGTGTGGAGGACAGATGCTGGGTATATTGGGAGAAGGATGCTGAATATGGAGCTGCCAGGGAAGAGGAAAAGAGGACGGCTAAAGAGGAGGTTTATGGATGTGGTGAGAGAGGACATGCAGGTGACTGGTGTGACAGAGGAAGATGCAGAGGACAGGAAGAGATGGGAACGGATGATCCGCTGTGGCGACCCCTAACGGGAGCAGCTGAAAGTAGTAGTAGTAGATTAATTTCAGTAACATTAATGTACAGAAAAAAACCTGTGACACAAAAAGGGAAGATGTTTCAGAGCTTCCCCTAAATTTCTCAAAGTAGGCTTTCAGGGAGCTCATGTCCTTTTCAGGGGAGCCAAGCTCCCCTTAACTTCCCTGTAATTCGAACACACACACACACACACACACACACACACACACACACACACACACACACACACACACACACACACACACACACACACACACACACACACACACACACACACAATTCAGTACCATTCTGGCGTAGACCTCATTTCCCTCCCCCTCACTACTCTTCTTCTCCTCCTCTCTCATATCTAAGGGATCTTTTTTGTTCTCGAACATTCTCCATCTCCCTCTCTCTCTCCTTCTCCGTCTTATCCTCTTCTCATCTGTCATCTTTAAGTGTGATGACACGAGTCTGTGCCAACATAGTAGGAGAGGTCTTTCAGGCAGAGGGAAGAGAAGATAGGGAGTAAAAGATGGAAGGCATGTCAAAATGACCTTGAAGGGTTTTTGCATCACTAATTTTTGGCAGATGAAGATTGAAATAGAGTGTATGCATGAATTTTGTTCCTTTTTTTTTTCGAAAAACCAGCTTGATTACCGTTACAACAGACAGCCCATTTACCTGAGTAATTCCAATTCCAATCCCTACCTCCTTGGAGACACACAAAAAGTCAGACTCACACACACACACACACACACACACACACACACACACACACACACACACACACACACACACACACACACACACACACACACACACGTACAGGGGTTCTGGCGGCTCATGCAGTACAATGAGTTTTACTCAGCTCCCAATCTCTTTTGGATGTAAATGTCATCATCACGTCTGTCCAGCCACTCTACTAAAGCAAAGATGCCTCATAATAATATACATTTTTTTGTTGCTGATTTTTCTCCTCAATTGTACTTGGCCAATTACCCTATTTTCCGAGCCATCCCGGTCACTGTTCCATCCCCGCCGATCCGGGGAGGGCTGCAGACTACCACATGCCTCCTCTGATACATGTGGAGTCGCCAGCTGCTTCTTTTCACCTGACAGTGAGGAGTTTTGCCAGGGGGACATAGCGTGTGGGAGGCTCACACTATTCCCCCCAGCTCCCCCTCCCCCGAACAGGCACCCCAACCGCCCAGAGGAGGTGCTAGCACAGCGACCAGGACACATACCCACATCCGGCTTCCCACCTGCAGACACGGCCAATTGTGTCTGTAGGGACGCCCGACCAAGCTGGAGGTAACACGGGTATTCGAACCGGCGATCCCCATGTTGGTAGGCAACGGGATAGACCGCTACGCTACCCGGACACCCCCCTTCATAATAGTATTCTAACAGACAGACAGACAGCATCATCTGTCTGTCTGGCTATCTACCTAGCAAGCTAGAACATATATATTATTCGCAAATGGGCCACCTATGTGACTGCCAAAGGATCTAACATTAACCTATTTCATTCTTAAATATACTGTCCATTTAGTTTCCCCCTAAGAAAGGAGCTTTCATATGAGGATAGAAAGAAATAGACAATTGGAATCGGTTGAAATTCCTGTCTCAAATTCGTTGAGAATACGAGAAGTACTGTAAAATGTCTCTATTTTGTCAGAGTAGGATCACTGCCCATGTATGTAGTATTATGGAGAAGAATTATTTGAGAGGACAATTGTAATTTTTGATTTTTGATTTCCCCCCCTTTTTTTCCTGCCCAACTGTATCCGGCCAATTACCCCACTCTTCCGGGCCATCCCGGAAGAGTGGGGAAGGCTGCAGACTACTGCAGACTACCACAGGCATGTGGCTGCAGACTACCACATGCCTCCTCCGATACATGTGGAGTCGCCAGCCGCTTCTTTTCACCTGACAGTGAGGAGTTTCGCCAGGGGGGCGTAGCACGTGGGAGGATCACGCTATTCCCCCCAGATCCCCCTCCTCCCTGAACAGGCGCCCCGACCGACCAGAGGAGGCGCTAGTGCGGCGACCAGGACATACTATACCCACATCTGGCTTCCTGCCTGCACACACGGCCAATTGTGTCTGTAGGGACACCTGATCAAGCTGGAGGTAAGACGGGGATTCGAACCGGCGATCCCCGTGCTGGCAGGCAACAGAATAGACCGTTACGCTACCCGGACACCCCAGGAGAACTGTAATTCTGATAACTGAATGAACACAATCTAACAGGGATGATTTGTTGAACTACTAATCCACTGACACCTACACTACACTGACATGTACTCTGAAACCGCACCCATATTTTATAGACATAGTCCAAAACGTCACACTTGGCACATCACTCTCAACAGGCAAACGATACTGCCGACCCTGCTCACCTATATCTGCACTTGAGAAACCCAAATGCAATTAAGACTGTGGATAATGACACACGTTTTCAAGTCAGTGTTTTTACACTGAATTAGAAAAAAAATGAATGGGTGGTACATCTTCATTTAGGTCTCCTGTGGCCCATTGATTAAAAAAAATGATTAGATGTAGTTAAGATCAATAGTAAGATCATAGTTAAGACAAGAGGGCTTAAAAGAAACAAGCATTAAAAAGCAGCAGTAACCTGCAGTTAATGATGCACAGTGTTAATGAGAAGAATGCTAACTAGCCTTCCACTGAACAGCAGGGGCGCCAATCTTAGACAAGAACGAACGAGCAGGCATTATTACCTCAGCTTAAGTGTGTTTAGTAAGAGTGTGCCTGCATACACATAAACATACACACGCACAAACACACACACACACACACACACACACACACACACACACACACACACACACACACACACACACACAAATCCATGTGTACACAAGTGCACAAAACACACAAGAGGGACAAACACAGCAGAGCTGTCCCTTCTTATCAAATCTCGGTAATAGCATCCTTCAGTGTCCTGTCTGCCCCTGACAAACAAACCACACACACACACACACACACACACACACACACACACACACACACACACACACACACACACACACACGCACACACACACACACGCACACACACACACACACGCACATAGGCGCATGCACGCACACACGGACACAGAAATTGATTGCTGCACAAAATGATAGACAGCAGGGTAAGAGTCACTGTGGAATGTGGTCAGTAGGTTTGATCTCTCTCTGTCTCACACTCACCCACAGCCAGTCATTATCTCTCTCACATTGTTTTTTTCTTCTCTCGCTCACTCACTCACTGCCCCTATCCGTCTATCCCTCGTCTATCTTTTTTCCCCGTGCTAATCCATCACTACACAATATGGATGAGGCTATGTTTGTCCGTCCTTGTAAGGAGAATGAGTCACACACACACACACACACACACACACACACACACACACACACACAGCCTTTCTCTAGTGTTGAGACTGAGTTGCTGGCACAGAATATTGATGAACTGACAGGGAGAAAGGGGTAAATTTGGAGAGATGGAGGGAAGGGAAAAACAAATGGGGACTGAGAAACAGGAAGAGGAAAGCACACCGAAAGGGAAAGGCTCGTATATAAAGCATTGCATTTCCATGCACAAAATGTGCGGTGTTAAGCTTTGCTTGTTTGTTTTATTGTTTGATTGATTGATTGGTTGATTGACTGACTGCCTTACTGGCTAACCAAGAGGCAAGCTAGGCTGCACACCTGCTATTGCATCCTGCACCACATATCCTGTGGATGGCATCCAGGCATTGTGGTGATATCAAAATGTCAAGGGGAAAATCTGTCGTGCTGAGTGTCAGTTTGTTTTTTACTTTCATCTGTGTCTAGTAGGACTTTATGTGAGTGTTATTCAGCTCAAAATCCTTTTCAATTGGTCCATAATATTTCATAAATCCCTTTGGGCTTTTTCCTATAGTTAACAAATGGGCTGTCTTCTTAGAATGACAATCCTATTGATTTGTTTCATAAGACTAACATTCCCATTGTGCTGTCATGAGACTCTTAGCAACTCTATTGGATCGTCACAAGAAGCTAACAACCTTATTGGACTTTTTAGAGCCATCTCGTACTAATCTATAATCCTTAAAAGTATTGAAACACACTGTTTTTGGCTTGTTTCCATTTACTAGACATACTGAAAAAGGTGATTGTGGAGGATAGGGAGTCTAAGCCTGTGTGAAAGAGCCTTGGCTATAGAAAGCGACAGAGTCTCTCAGCACATTCGCCACAGAGGGGTCATTTGAGGCAGATGACCTTTCTCCTTCAGAATCTCTTTTTGAGCAGGAAGAAGAGGTGCAGCTGCCCAGAGCTCTGCAGGAGGTTAAAGAATACTACGCCTAAATTATTTTCATCCCGGTTGAACAGTTAGGAAGAAAGCTGAGACATGTAATTTCAGATAAGCGAACACGCACACCTTGGTCAGACCAACAGCATTCCTCCGTTAGACAGCTAACAGATACTCTGACAAAGTGGCTCTCAGTCGACTAAATTTTTGGCCAACACTATGTGGTCTACCAGCATGTTTCTCATTCTGTGGGTTACTAGCTTAAATGTCAGGCTTGGCTTACTTGTCAAATCTAAATAACGGGAAAAAAAGACCAAAAATCAAGTTAAGCGTGTGTGGGCATCTAGGTGGTGTGGCAGTCTATTACATTGCCTATCAACATGGGGATCGCCGGTTCGAATCCCCGTGTTACCTCCGGCTTGGTCGGGCATCCCTACAGACACCACTGGCCGTGTCAACGGGTGGGAAGCCAGATGTGGGTATGTGTCCTGGCCGCTGCACTAGCGCCTCCTCTGGTCGGTCGGGGAGCCTGTTCAGGGGGGAGGGGGAACTGGGAGGAATAGCGTGATCCCCCCACGCTCTATCTCCGCCCCCCCCCCCCCCCCCGGATTGGCAGAGGGGGACCGGAACAGCTCGGAAGAGTGGGGTAATTGGCCAGATACAATTGGGGAGAAAAAGAGGGGGTGGGGAAAAAACCAAGTTAAGCATACTTGGAAAGCAGCCACAGAAATCAGATTTACACGTCTGATCTCATTTACATAAATGCAGTAGGCACAAAAGCCAGGGGTCATACAATCTACTTTTCAACCCGCTTACAATTTGCTGTTCTTATTTAAGCAACAGTGTTCCTTCAAACGAGCCGTTGTATTATTGTATTCTATGTCATGTAAGTTGCTGTCAGGTTCACTGGGAGCAGAAAACACCAGAGCATTTGATGTGATTATAGTTAGTTTCCTAAATGAACTGGAAGCATTTATTCCATACTTCTACATCTGTAGGAAGTCTGTGCAAGGAGCTGTGGGCTTAACACATGCAGCACTCGCTTTATTTGTTTAGCCAGCGAGCTCGCCCGCGTTGTTTCTCTCTTTCTCGGCAGGGACAACACTCCCATCTTTTAGGGGTTTTTGGAGTACCAGACTGGATTCAAGCCTGTCTGGCATTAACTGAAAATAAAGACATTGAATTATCCCTGCAGTCGTATACATTTGTTCGTTTAAGACAGAGAGACGGAGGGGGGGGGGGGGGGGCAGAGAGAGGACGAGGGGAGGAGGGGGGGATTTTAAAAGAAGTTTTTATTTAACAAAAACAGACTTGAAATCTTTTGAAAATATATATGAACAAAGTCACTCCTTCACAATAACCTGTCCAATAAAGACTTCCTTTTCCATCACAGCACCGATTCACATATCAATTGAGATAGAAAGAGAGAGAGAGCGAGAGAGAGGGGGAGAGAGAGAGCGAGAGAGAGGGGGAGAGAGAGAGCGAAAGAGAGAGAGAGAAAGAGAGCGACAATGAGAGAGACAGACAGAGAATATGAACAGCTAAAAGAGAGGGCAAAGAGGGAGAGAAAGTCTATATATCTGTGTGTGTGTCTGTGTATATCCTTTCAGGGCCACAGTGTAAATGATGTCAAATAGATGTGTGTGTGTGTGGGGGGGGGGTTGTGAATGCAAGCAGCATTAATGATGAGTAGAGTGCTGCAAGCCATACACATACATTCTCTCTCTCTCGCTCTATCTCTCTCTCACACACACACACATACACGCTTTCGCTCACTTTTACATTCTCACGGTTTAAACAGTATCATTGTTTTAAAAATACTATTCTTTCTTTCTTTGCTTATTTTTATCAGGAATCTTGGCAGCTGCTCAAATCTGAGCTAATTTGGAACAACTCAAATTCATGTCAAGGACTGCACCATGTTCACTTGTATTGCTCTTGTGGTGGCCAGTGTGTGTGTGTGTGTGTGTGTGTGTGTGTGTGTGTGTGTGTGTGTGTGTGTGTGTGTGTGTAAGAAAGTGGGAAGATCAGGAGAGGCAGCCAAGAGAAATTAAGCGAGATCAAATAGGTTTTTTTTCTTGTTTTGCTTATTTTGGCACAAGTTTCATCTTCCGTTTCCTGCCCAAACAGGAAAAACAGAGAGCCAGTATAAAACATTGGCTGGCAAACTGCTTGGAAATCCGCAAAGCATACCCTTCATGTCTAGTGGTTTAGTTTAGCCTTCCCTAACACATCCTATGAGCCGTAGGTTGAGTAGCATTGGTTACAAACTGTGCATTATGGCTGTTTTGTTTATAACTGAGATGAATAAGTGGGACTCAAGTAAATATGGAAATCGTGGCCAGACATTTGCTTCTATACTTGTTGCTTTTTTAACTCAATATTATTTTTTCGACATTCGTGTTCAGCAGCTAGCTGCATATAGTTCCATACCTGCTATGTGTGTGGGTACGGTGTGTGGAGACGAAAGGTCTTCATCTCAGTGAAATTGGTGCATACCAAAGGAAGAGCAAAATATCGAGAAATAATGAACTTCGAGGGCATTTTCATTGCTCTGCACAGTTCAATAGCCAATATATGCATCTATATGGTTCCGCATGAGATCCATCATCATGGAGAAAATGCTGCATACCTCTGGGGCTAAGTGGAAGTGTTGAATAAAATGAAGGACTGAATAAATGCATTCCTAAAAAGTTGACTTTTTTTCTCCAAGATATGGTTCTACCTCTTTCCTTCAGGCCTCTGTCGTCATTGTTGCATCCAGTGAAGCGTGTCAATAGGCAAACATGGAGATGCTTTTTCCCAAGACAAGAAGAAAGAGAGGCAGAGACAGAGAGAGAGAGGGAGAGAGAGAGGGAGAGGGAGAGAGAGAGGCAGGGAGGGGGAGGTAGCCTATTACATGTAGCCTGAAGCGTAAGTGCATCGGCTCATGCCAGCCAGGGAGCAATGGATATATGTTTGCACAGCGTGTCTGTTTCAAAATCCGTGTTCCGTTCGTTATGCTAGTTAGTTTCTAGTAACAAGGTATTCTTTATCCATAGATAAATACGAGAGCTGCAGATTTAAACGCACACCCTCCAATTCACCTCTCTGCTGACCTGTTTGGCAAAGTATGAACCCCTAGTGTGTGTGTGTGTGTTTGTACTTTGTGGTCTTGCGGATTGTTGACATAGCCTAACAAGTGGTTCTCATATTGAGAGGCTGTCTTTTACGATTGCATGAAGGGTTCTTTGTGGATACACCCGACCCCCAAGCCCCCGGCCTGACACACATGCATACACAGACAGATTGTATATTGACTGGGGGTTTGGTAACAGGCATGCCATTGATAAAGGTCTGTGTGTGTGTGCTAAGGTGTTTTAAGCAGACAGTAACCTCTTGAACAGCCATATATTATTCGCAAATGGGCCACCTATGTGACTGCCAAAGGATCTAACATTAACCTATTTCATTCTTAAATATACTGTCCATTTAGTTTCCCCCTAAGAAAGGAGCTTTCATATGAGGATAGAAAGAAATAGACAATTGGAATCGGTTGAAATTCCTGTCTCAAATTCGTTGAGAATACGAGAAGTACTGTAAAATGTCTCCATTTTGTCAGAGTAGGATCACTACCCATGTATGTAGTATTATGGAGAAGAATTATTTGAGAGGACAATTGTAATTTTTGATTTTTGATTTCCCCCCCTTTTTTTCCTGCCCAACTGTATCCGGCCAATTACCCCACTCTTCCGGGAAGGCTGCAGACTACTGCAGACTACCACAGGCATGTGGCTGCAGACTACCACATGCCTCCTCCGATACATGTGGGGTTGCCAGCCGCTTCTTTTCACCTGACAGTGAGGAGTTTCGCCAGGGGGGCGTAGCACGTGGGAGGATCACGCTATTCCCCCCAGATCCCCCTCCTCCCTGAACAGGCGCCCCGACCGACCAGAGGAGGCGCTAGTGCGGCGACCAGGACATACTATACCCACATCTGGCTTCCTGCCTGCACACACGGCCAATTGTGTCTGTAGGGACACCTGATCAAGCTGGAGGTAAGACGGGGATTCGAACCGGCGATCCCCGTGCTGGCAGGCAACAGAATAGACCGCTAAGCTACCCGGACACCCCAGGAGAATTGTAATTCTGATAACTGAATGAACACAATCTAACAGGGATGATTTGTTGAACTACTAATCCACTGACACCTACACTACACTGACATGTACTCTGAAACCGCACCCATATTTTATAGACATAGTCCAAAACGTCACACCTGGCACATCACTCTCAACAGGCAAACGATACTGCCGACCCTGCTCACCTATATCTGCACTTGAGAAACCCAAATGCAATTAAGACTGTGGATAATGACACACGTTTTCAAGTCAGTGTTTTTACACTGAATTAGAAAAAAAATGAATGGGTGGTACATCTTCATTTAGGTCTCCTGTGGCCCATTGATTAAAAAAAATGATTAGATGTAGTTAAGATCAATAGTAAGATCATAGTTAAGACAAGAGGGCTTAAAAGAAACAAGCATTAAAAAGCAGCAGTAACCTGCAGTTAATGATGCACAGTGTTAATGAGAAGAATGCTAACTAGCCTTCCACTGAACAGCAGGGGCGCCAATCTTAGACAAGAACGAACGAGCAGGCATTATTACCTCAGCTTAAGTGTCTTTAGTAAGAGTGTGCCTGCATACACATAAACATACACACGCACAAACACACACACACACACACACACACACACACACACACACAGACACAATAATCAAGATGGGACATGGAAAGGCTTAGCACTGTTTAGTATTTACTTTGGTATTGACAGTGGTTTGGAGTAGAGAGATAATGTCAGAGGGAGGGGAGCAAAAAGTGTGTGTTTGTGTGTGCATATGTGTGTGTCGGTGTGTGTGTGTACGCTCATTGACCTTGATACTCAGGATGAAGATTTCTGCTAAGAGGTTTGGGGTGACCTTTCCACTGTCTGAGTGGCTCTAATCAGTCTGAAGAAACTCAACACAGCAAGCACAAACACAGAAACAAACTCACACAAACACACACAAACAAAATACTAAAAGAAAAACACATGTGTATAATAGGCCCGCATGATTCTGTATTTACAAAATAATATGCATTCACACACACTAGATGCACATACATAGGCCTACACACACACACGCACATGCACACACATACGCATGCGCGCATGCACAAACACTTTGGGGTGAAACTTATAAACACTTGTGTATTGAACACATTCATTACAATGCAAGTGTACTAAAGTACATTTATGCAAACCAAACAAACTGGTCATAAAACAGCTGTATAATCAGGATGATGAAGACGTGGGTGTCAGGGATGCTGTCGTTGACGGATCGGTAGTTAATTTTATTACAAAGTTCAGTCACTCAGAAGCAAGGAACCCAAAAGACATCAAAATCCATTACAAATGCAGTTTAGTGTGTGTGTGTGTGTGTGTGTGTGTGTGTGTGTGTGTGTGTGTGTGTGTGCATGAGAGAGAGAGTGAGGAGAAAGGGATATATATGGCATTTGTTTTGTTTACTTGTCAGTTCAGTTACCTTATGAATAAACTCAAAATAGGGAGGCATGGCTGGCTGCAGGACACGATAGTTTACCTCAGGTTCTGCCGGCAAACATATTGTAGTGGATGGATTGCTTGGTGGTTACACTTTTACACTTTTTTATTTTGACTCTTTTCCCCAAAATGTTGGAAATTGAATTTATGGGTTCCTGAATTTCACCTAAATATAAGTTTTACATTTGTAAACATTGTGCACTAAAGGCAAAATACAAACAAGCTGCTATTTTGAGATGAGAAAAGTGGTAACTTTTCACTTTTGCAACCTCAGTATCTTATCTGCTAAGGTCATTGTTAGATGATGCACAGCTTGTTTGTACACCAACCACGCACAGAATCAGAATCAGAATACTTTATTCATCCCCGACTATACATTGCATTTTGTAGGCAGTGCGGTCCTACCAAAAATATCCTCTAACCATGAGATGATGATCATAGACCCAGCAAGTCAGCATATTCCTTTAATAACCTTCTTCCTGTGCCCAAGTGAAGTTGACTTTACCTTCATGATTATTCAGCTCTGTCCCCTGCAGCCAAACCTGAGACAGAAAAAAGCCAACATGTAGCAGAGAAAGTCAGGAACTTAGACCAGAGGCTAAGTGGGCTGAAATGGGACAAAACTCATGAGATAACAGTACATGGTAGATCACAGAGAGCTGAATCAGTTCATCTGGACACAACATTTAGTGGGAGAGACGTTTCATCACTCATCCCAGTGACCATTTCAGTTTAAACTGACTGCGGGTATCCCCACCCTTATAAACAATACAGCGGTGGAACGACCGAAACCAACAATCGGTTTCATATGCAGATTGGCATGACCGTTAACTAGAGTTACAATGGCCATGTGTATTATTCACAGAGGGTTGGGGAATGGTTGCAATCACAGCGTTGTAAGACGGTGACAGATGCACTTTCACCTTTCTGTGATTTTCTTTGAGCATGCATAAAGACAGTAAATGGTAGACATATGTACATGCATCTTGACCTAGGGGGAGTGAGAGTGAGAGAGTGAGATTGAGAGAGAGAGCGAGAGAGAGAGAGACAGAGAGAGAGGTAAGGTGCCAGGAAGTGGCCTTCTCATGGAAAAAGAGAGTATGTAGGAGGGAATGAAAAACAAAGCTTAGAAGGTCATTTGTGCCATCTCTGTATCAGGGCAAAAGACCACAGTCTTCCCTTATATCACATTTCCTCTCTCAGGGGAGAGTGTGTGTGTGTGTGTGTGTGTGTGTGTGTGTGTGTGCGTGTGTGTTAGCGGGGGCACTTGTGGGTTTTCCCATGTGCATTTGTGTGTTTGCTTACATTTACACATACAGTGAATATCACATGTAAATTTTACATTTAATTTTATTTGTTGAGTGATGTGTGTGTGTGTGTGTGTGCACATATTTGTTTGAGTGTGTGTGTGTGTGTGTGTGTTTGTGCGTTAGTGTGTGTGTGTGTTTCACTTCATATCCTCCCTCAGGCTAGAGAGCTATATTCCTTGAGTATTCTATAAATATTTATAGTCATGATTTATCCTTTGTGTCCATCTCCTCTCCTTCTTCCCTTCTCCTCAGTCCTTTCCTCCTCATTCATCTCTTGTCCATACTGTATCTCTTCATGTCCTCTCATATCTGTTTCTCGTTCTCCTCTCCTCTGCTTCCTGCTGCCTGGGTTCCTTCACGTCTCTTCTCCTGTGCAGATGAAATAGGATGTTCCTTACTGTCTGGTTCTCATCTGGTTTTCCCAGATGAATCAACCTAACTCCCATCTCTCTCTGTTTCTCTGTCTCCTTCCAGGATCCCTCCTTCTCACTCCTACTGCACGACAAGCTTCAGGTGCCCAACAGCTCTCGCTGGGCGTGGAATGAACGCGACAGCCGCTGTGATGTCTGCTCCACCCACCTTACTCAGCTCAAACAGGAAGCCGTGCACATGGTCCTCACTCTGGACCAATGGGATTTGTCACCCACCTCCTCCCCTCCGGCCCTGACTGGACGATATGGGCCACAAGGACCTCCAGGTCCAATGGGAGCTTCTGGACCTCCTGGAGTTCCCGGTTCAAGAGAGTGGCCTCCTCCTTTTCTACCTTCCTCCTCCTCCTCTGCAGTGGCTGCTACACAACCCCCACACATATCCTCGCAGTCTCCCTCCCCAAGCGCCAGCCAGACCCCTACGCCCAGTCCCAGCCACGGACCATCTAACTTCAGCCAGGGTAGTCCCTCCACTGGGCAAACTGCCAACCTTGCATCCTCAAACCCACAACCTCCATGCTCAGGGCACAGACTTGGGTCTAAGCCCAGTTCTCTAGGTCTTGGTGGTGGGGCGGACAAAAGGAACGGGTCCCCTGGCTCAGGAAAAACAACTGGGACCCAGCAGCAGTCAATAACTGGTGTAAATGGTGCTGGTAATATTCCTGGTAATACCAGTAATAATGGGAGTGGGCCTGGCAGTGGAGCGGTGTTGAGTACTGCGGCTCTGCAGGCTCATCAGTACCTGACCCGAACTAATGGAGGCGTGACACTCTATCCATACCAGGTGTGTGTGTGTGTGTGTGTGTGTGTGTGTGTGTGTGTGTGTGTGTGTGTGTGTGTGTGTGTGTGTGTGTGTGTGTGTGTGAATGCCTGTCTGTCTCTGTGACCTGTCTGCTGTCTGTGTGCAGTTATTTGCTGGATTGTCCACCTCTCTGCTGTCTGTCTTTTTCTTTGTGTATGTTTGTCTGTTTGCCTAGCTGGTTTTAGTGTGTAGGGTTGCTGAAAATATTGGTTTTTCAAAAACTTGAATTCTCAATTTTTATAATGATACCAATGTCTAGTGTGGCACTCATTTCATCAACATTCAATATCGGCTTTACCTGCGGCAAAACTGAAAATGTGGAGCGTGCACTACAACTTCATCACCACAACATGGTGGCGGATAGGAGGTGTCACATCAGATTAGGCCACCGAGTCGAAGCAAAGCAACCAGCCAAAATGACTGTGTGGAAAATGCAGAGAGAAGAAGAAAGTTTGAAGAAAGAGTAGAACAGAGGAAGCACAAGAGAGGAGAATAGAAGGAGGGAGAAAAATGCTCCAGGAGATGAGTGTTAGAGGTTTATGAAAGTAGAAGAGAGACCTACGATGCTAGGGGAGAACATGGGCTGTGTGTGTGTGTGTGTGTGTGTGTGTGTGTGTGTGTGTGTGTGTGTGTGTGTGTGTGTGTGTGTGTGTGTGTGTGTGCATAAAACGTGCATGCTTGTGAGTTTGTGTGTGTGTATGCGTCCTACAAATGTGATAATTCATACAGTGATAATTAGGACTCTGGAGATTCCCATGTCACACACCCTCAGCCTCCATTCAGCCTCGCTCTCTCTCTCTCCATCTCTGTCTCTCTGTCCCTCTTTCTCTCTCTATCATTCTGTTTTTTCACCTCTCTCATCATCCCTTTCTCTGTACTTGTCTGCTTTCTTTCCGTTTCTCCATTATTCTTAATTTTTCCTCCTCTCTCTTTCAACCATTTTTGCTTCCCTCGCTCGCTTCCAGTCTCTTTGTCTTTTCTCCCTTTCTCTTTACCTCACTATTATATCGTGTGTCCTGTCTCAAAAAACAACTAAGGAGAGAGTGAGAAGGGGCCTATAGGAGAAAGATGTAACCCCATAAACAAAAGGGAGACTGAGAGAGGTGATAGAAGTGAAAGGAGAAAATGAGGAAATGAGGCCGGCGGAGAGGGTAAGTCAAAGAGGATAAGTGAGAGATGAAGTGACAGGAGGAGAGTACGGAGAAGAAGAAGACATAGCTATGGGGACTTGGTGTGTGTGTGTGTGTGTGTGTGTGTGTGTGTGTGTGTGTGTGTGTGTGTGTGTGTGTGTGTGTGTGTGTGTGTGTGTGTGTGTGTGTGTTTGTGTGTGTGGAGTTTGCCTTGGTCCAACTGCTCTGAATACTCTCGTTTTAGTGCCATTTTCGTAGATGGGCGGAAAAAGTGAAAGTCTTTATGTTTTGCACAGGTAAAGAAAGACACTGTGACTTTGACACTAATAGTGTTCCACTAGAAGAGGGGGGAAGAAACACCGAGCACTCTCATAAATCATCCTTGTTTAGACTAAACCCTTGGGAGAGAGAGGGGGAGAGAGGCAGAGAGAGGGGGGGGGGCAGAGGAGAGAGGTAATGGAGGCAGGGGCCGCACTTCCCAGAGAGAAGTATAGAAAGATGAGCATGGAAGAGGAGGTGAAAGGCAGAGAGATGGGAGCGATAAGAACACAGGGAAATTAAAGGTGGGGGGAGCAATAGAAGGAGGTTGTTAAAAGATGGTACCAAACAGAAAAGGGGGGATGTCAGAGGAAGGAGATGAAATGAGAAAAGGATGAGAGCTCTTCTTGTACACTATAGGGGAGTGACATTAAAAGGTTGCTGCCTCAGCTTTCTGTGGGGTAATGGCCACCACATATCACACATTTACTGCCATTTTCAATCTTTTTGGTAAGACAGCACAAAGATCCCGAGATACATCAGAATTAGCTGCTGCAGAAAATCAGTGGTGTTATGATGACGTCATTTGTTCAGTGATGAATGATGAATTAATTTTTAGTGACTTTTTCAGATCATGTTATTTCTGTAAGTCTTTGTTTCAAGTTGTTTTTTTTAAAGTAATTTTGGTAAAAGCGAAATATCCCCAAAACCGTGACTTAATACTGTAGCGAATTTGGGGGGCAGTCCGGGAACCACAGCCAGGACATGAATCCATATCTCCCACTCCGCAAGCAACAACGTTAACCAGTCGACTAAAGGGTCCGACCCGTTATTCAAGGACCAACGCGTCTGCTTATCCATGCACGTTACAATACATTTCAATTAATACAGCAATAAATCGTGTTTGATTTTCCGAACACTGATCTTTATCCACTTGACCAGAATTTCAGTGCATATCTGAGATAATTTCACAGCACTACCAGAGGAGTGCACTCTGTACAGAGCAGATCTCCACCAGGCGTTTCTCCCTTTCTCTGGTGTTTGGACTTGGGGTCAAACCACCTCTCTTTTCGCCTACCGGGATAAGGGGAAATACACGCAGACACGGACTTTTGTTCAGTGGCCAATTCAATTGAACAGGAAATATCAAGAGAAAAAAAATATTAATGTAAACTACTAATAAGACACGTTAGTCCCTAACTCACAGGTCCGACACTTTAGTCGAGCGGTTAGTGAAGTCGCCTTGTGTGCAGTACGCCCCGTAATGAATCCCCCACCGGGCAAGAAAATAACCGGTTACATTAATATGCAACGCTCCAACAAACAAAAAAAAAACATCCATCTAAAACAAAAACGTTTTGCCTGTCAGTTTTTGGATGCGCAGCCTCCTAGATGGACCCTTGTGTGACACGAAAGCGCCCAAGTCTGGTATGAAATGAAAGAGATCGGGCTATCATCATTTCAAAGCCACTACTAAAAGACTTCAAATGTGTTTAACCGTCGCGGTTTTCATGATATAAAGTGAACGAAGGCGAATGCCTGCTCTGCTGATTGACTTTCATTCATAAAACTACGGTACAAAAAAAACACACACAGCTCAGCCACGGGACATGTTTTATTGTAGCTACTGAGAGAATTTCCAGCTGTGACTGCAATTAATCCTACTCCTGAAACTGTATTTTTATGGCGGAGTTTTAACATTGGAGACTATGGCGCATCTGCGTGGCGGCGAGGTGAATATGGTGAATTATTTTTGGTTCATCCACCCTTCTTCCGGTTCTTCTGTGCTGATATCTGCGGTGAATGATCTGCTGGCTTGCGAAATACGATCGACTTCTCGTTTACTTTTAAGACTCATAGCCGAATACGTAATGTTTTGGTTTTGACACTATCGCTGCCTGAGCGGTCTCAACCGTAGATGTGAGTCGCGCATGCGCACGGTTCACGCAGAGCGGACAGCGAGCTTGAGGAGCAGTGTTGGTCGAGCGAGAGTGAATGAGAAGAGGGAGCGGCGATAGCGAGAACAAGCGTTTTCGAAGGTTTGTAATCACCGCAGCCACGGGAGGTTCTTGATCCTACAGTCATAACTGCACAAAACATTTAGGGTGACAGGTCCACCAGTTTGTGAGATTAGCCACGGACACACACGCGCGCGCGACCAAACACATAATCCCTTCCATGTTCCCATCTGGATAACTATAACCTAGATGACGATATAATTTAAGCAGAAGTCACATTATAAAGTAAATATCAAGTATGGAATAAGTGTACACCATATTTCTGTCTCAATATAGATTTAGCACAGTTATACTTTGGTATGGTTGACATAACTACTGCCACAGACCACATAAGAGACTACATCTCAAACTTTCCTGAAATGAAATGCCAAGTAGTTCAAAGCAAACATTTAAAGAAGGTGATACTAGGTTATCCAAAGGAGTTGAATCAAGTGCAACTGGACTTGGTATATATCCATGAAGACGTTTCGCCTCTCATCCAAGAGGCTTCCTCAGTTCGTGCCTTTCTGACTAGACCAAGCTAGTCTGACTGGCTGGTGATGAGACTCAGAATTTATCCTCTAGGAGCCGTTGTCAGAGCTATGTCCATGGCTCTTTGTGTCCCGATGTGATCCGACGGGCGTTGGTATACATCGGATCACAAAGAGCCACGCATATCTATAGCTCTGACAACGACTCCTAGAGGATAAATTCTGAGTCTCATCACCAGCCAGTCAGACTAGCTTGGTCTAGTCAGAAAGGCACGAACCGAGGAAGCCTCTTGGATGAGAGGCGAAACGTCTTCACGGATATATACCAAGTCCAGTTGCACTTGATTCAACTCCTTTGGATAACCATGACCTGGATGAATGAGAACATTCACAGACGTGATACTAGGTCAGGATAAAACACATCATACTAAACCTTGGAAGTTCAGTTTGTGTTATTTCCTTATAGTTAGTGGTAGATATGTGTTTATATGCAATATTTAAACTATACCCCAAATTGCACCCAGTACTCAACTAGTTTATTGTTTTTAAACCCACACCGAAGTAGAATTAATACAGTTTTGTCCATCTGGTGACTTGCTCACATTTATTGTGTCTACTAACCCATTTTTTTTCTAATTGGCTGGAACAATATGGGCCTTATGCACTGTAAATCAAAAGAGGATCATTTCAAGGGTGAAATTCATTCAAAATGAGCCTGAAAGCCAAGTGTCTAATCTTTTTTTTTTTTGTCTACAGAATCAGAGAATATTGCTGTTTCAAAACAATAAATTCAACCGTAACTAGAAACAAGTGGTGGGATATAGTTGGCAGGAACTCTGAACTTGCTCTCTCTCAAGCGATCATCACAATTTAGCCATCATCCATGGCCTCTCTCTTCAGTATTTCAAAACAAGCTCTAATGAAAAACAGGTTTACACAGCTTGGAGCTTGTTTTGTTCATGTGCTTTTTTTTGTATGAAGGACAAATGGATATAAAATGGGTTTTGGCTTAGAGAACAGCAGTTCCCAACTTTTCTATTTCTGTGTGTGTGCATTTTTGTCAATTTATTTGTGCGTATTTGTTGGGTTAGTTCAATAAGTGATTTGAGATGACTTGAGTCACAGCACACACACACACACACACACACACACACACACACACACACACACACACACACACACACACACACACACACACACACACACACACACACACACGACTGAATAAATTATTTGATCTTAGCTTGTTGGAGTTGGTTGCCCATTGTACCAATGCCACACCGTTTGCAAGGCTACGCTTTCATGAAACAATGGCAGTTGTTATGAACACATTCTTGTCCGTCTTTTAGTGGAGCACAATAAAATGCACGAGACCCACAACACCATGCTCATGCTGTACTATAACATTTTCATGAAACCCCAAGTGGTTGCCTGAATATTGCATAAAGATTAAAGAGGAAGGCTTTTGACTAAACTCATGTCAAGTTTGTTTGCATAGCCCTACAGTTGCAGTCACAGCAGATATTTACATGCATGCAGTGAGAAACTGAGTTCATGGTAGTTTGGTCTGACTACAAAGTGCCCTCTTAGGTCCCTTCAAGGTGAATGCAATTTACATAACCTGGATGTAGCCCTTGTCTCCTCAAATGCTCCTTCTGTCCCTCTGCTCCTAAGATAATGGGCAAACTGTCAAGTGTTTTTCTTATTGTGATTATTCAACATGTACTTTTTAAGGCGAAGCCGAAGCGGTAAAGTGTAGGTCTGTAGGTCAGACTTCCACCCTAACCAACCATCAGTCAGTCTGTCTTGTCTCATTTCCTTCTCTCGTTCCTCCTCCCCCCTTCATGTTATTTCTTCACACATACATTCCTGTCACCCCTGCACCTTGTTTGCTTT
>NC_079214.1:29606456-29663956 GCF_029633865.1 Lampris incognitus | reverse complement strand
TCCGGCTTCCCACCCGCAGACACAGCCAATTGTCTCTGTAAGGATGCCTGACTAAGCTGGAGGCAACGCCATGTTGGTAGACAACGGAATAGACCACCATGCTACCCGGATTCCCTCCTTAACAGAAATATCATAAGAACACACAATAGTCTGACAATTTCCTTCAAAGTGAAGGTTAAAAGTTACACATATTAATGTAATTTGTGCTGGAGAAAACAAATTCTATCAAATATTTTTTCTTGTCAACATTTTTGTTGCAGTAGTTTTTATGGTGTGACTACCACGGTATGATAATGCCAAACACCAAGTAAGAAGTATCATGTCACAAACTAGCCCTCTGAATGCTAGATACACACAGACAGACACTCTTTCCTGCAACCCGCATTACTACATAAATTGCTCACATTCCGAAAATGAATTCAGCCAAACTGTGGAAAACTGTGGAGTGAAACATCATTAACAAGACGCACAGATTCATGCACAGGAAGTGTGATAAATGGCTTGGATGAATTATTGATCCGTGAACATGACAGGTCAGTTTATGACTGAATAAGTAGATCATTGTAGCTTTAAAACAGTGGGCGCCACCCGACTATGGGCACACCCCAGTCTGTTAGATAGATGTATTACTGAAATGACTTGTGTGTTGAGCTTCTTCAAGTCACAATTCAGATGGCTATGACAGATTCTACCTATTTTTTTCTCTCACAAACATTTCCCCCTCTTTCAGTCTCTCCTCTCATCTGTCTCCTCTCTCTTGAGTCTGAACTGGCATACTCCCTGTGCACCAGACACTGTGCAGGCCATGTTAACACCCAGAGCCCAGCTGTAGCTTGTACCACACACACACACACACACACACACACACACACACCTGGTTGACATTCCAAACACACCAAGATGTCTTTGGGGCAATTTATGTGCAGTAACTGTCTAACTAGAAAGCATGGTATGTTTTATAACCCTGGTGTCACTACCTGTGTGTGTGTGTGTGTGTGTGTGTGTGTGTGTGTGTGTGTGTGTGTGTGTGTGTGTGTGTTTAAGTGCATTTATGCTGTGAGTAGCAGTATTTTATTTCTGTTTAATTGAAGAAATTATATTTTTTTCTCACTCTTCATTTCAACACTCAGGATATGTGCGTGTCTGTGTGTGAGCATGTGTGTTTGTGTGTGTGTGTGAATGTGTGTACGTGTTTATGGATGATGGAGGCAGCCATGCTGTACGGGTAAATCCCATGACTGTCTTGCACTCTTACACTCCGACGTGTACTGCATGCAGACACTGTCATTACACAGACACACACACTCAGACATTCATGTACAGTCTCCTTCTCTCCAGCCAGCAAAATCCCTTTCTCCACCACCTCCCCTCTCTCCACCAATTTCTCCTTTCCCAGTCCCTCTACCCCTCCTCCTCCCCTACTTATTGCTCCCTCTCTCTGCCTTTCTACCTCATCCCTACACACCCACCTCCCCCTCCCATCCCCTCCTGCTCTCTAACAATCTCTCCATCTCCACGGTGACCTTCTCTTTACCTCCACAAATGTGCATGTGAGTAATATCGTTCATTAGTACCAATCTGTCTGTGAATACGTCACAGCCTTATACCGATGCTTTATCTTCCTAGTGCTGCACAGGCCCTCTGGGGACACTAGGCTAGAGGATAGAGACATGCTAGGCATTAGGCATGCTAGAGGTGTGTGTGTGTGTGTGTGTGTGCATGTTCATTGTTACCTCGATATGTCTATTCAGTTTTATATATGTCTTGTTGCATGTTTGCTGTTGGGTGTGTGTGTGTGTGTGTGTGTGTGTGTGTGTGTGTGTGTGTGTGTGTGCACCTATTTATTATACTAAGATATGCACCTTGTTTTGCACATATATTGTTTTGTGTCTGTATATTTGTGCACACACACACACACATATATGCGTGTTCATTTTGTTTAGGTATTTCCATTTGAGACACTTCGCCTGTTTGTGTGTATGTTTGCATGAGTTTGAGTGTGGGTATTAGATGTGTGCATGTGTGTGTGTGTGTGTGTGTGTGTATTCTGGGTGGAGAATTCCTATTAAAGCAGGAATTTTTAATGCCCATAGTTTGTATTGGGTCTTTGGGGATGTGTGTGTGTGTGTGTGTGTGTGTGTGTGTGTGTGTGCATGTGCATGTGCGTACATGCATATTTGTTGTGTTTATGTGTATGGATAGCTTGAGGTAGCTGTGTAAATGAATAGGTCCCTAGTTGATTGGGTGAAATGGGGATCCAGTTTTATTTTTACAGTAAGGTGGGTGTGGGTATGAGGGGCTTCCTCTTTCTGCGCCCACCCCCCTGACCCCCATCCCCTGCCTCTGTCTTACCCCTCGTCCTTTCTCTCACATTCTTTGGAGAATGAAGGAAAAACACAAGTGTCATATCAAATGTAAATCACCAACGATGATAGCCATCTTCCTCTTCTGTCTTCCTCTCTTCCCATTCAGTGCTCGCAGTAACCACAGTTCCTACTTAACAGTATTGCTTTACTTACTACCTTACTACCTCCATCTTTTCTTCTGCCAGGCATCTATCCATGTCCTCCTTCACCCGTTTCCCAGTTGACCTGCTACTCTCTCTCTCTCTCTCTCTCTCTCTCTCTCTCTCTCTCTCTCTCTCTCTCTCTCTCAATTCAATTCAATTTGCTTTATTGGCATGACATACGTTTTTGTACATATTGCCAAAGCATGTAAAACAACAACACAACAGCAACAATGATTGTAATAACAGCAACAAAAACAATGATTATGATATCAAACAACAACAACAACAACAACAGCAATAATAGTTTATGGTTCTGTGCAGTCAGGGGAGGCAGTGCCTCACCCAGGCTAACAAGGAAAAAAAATCATGATAGTAAAACTTTTATTTATTTATTTTTAACTTTAATTTGTTAAGATTGTAAAAATAGTAAAAAAGAAAACATGTAAAACTTGTTGTTTTATCAATGAAAGGCATGCCCTGTTCAGGATGGCTTGCTCCCAAAGCTAGCATTGGTGAATGCAGGCTGCTGAGGCAGTCTGCTTGTGCTTCTCTCTGGCACAAATAAATATAGTTCACTGCCTACCCAACCATGGACCTCACTGCACCTTACTGGTTCCGCGGCCTAGCCGGCAAGAACACAGCACTCTCTCTCTCGCTCTCGCTCACACACACACACACGGATATTTCATAATAGATAGATAGATGATACACCTTTGACGCTGAATTAAATTATAATTGGGTTAACTTGTAGGACATTTTCTATACATGTTAGTAGCCACGGGTGGATATTACATCCATCCCTCTCTCTATCCTTCCTCCCTTTCCTTCCCTCTATCTCTCTCAAGTGACAGCCTGTTAAACAAAGTGTAATTAGCTACCGAGTCAACAATACAGCCTTGGGCCAGCATTCATAAATCAGCAGTGCATGTGTAAGTGTTTGTGTGTATGTGTGTGCGCACACGTGTTTGTGTGTTGTGTGTGGGTGTGTGTGTGTGGGTGTATTTGTGTCAAGTGAGTATCTTTGTAAGTATCAAGCGAGAGCATTTGTATTTGCTTGTGTGCACCAAGTGTGTGTGTGTGTGCATGTGTGTGTGTGTGTGTGACAAAGTAACAGCGTGTCAGATCATGGACCCTGTGTAATGAGAGGAGGAGGAGGACAGAGACACGGAGCAGGAAAGAGGGAGAGATGGAGGGGAAGAGGGGTCGAAGCATAGCGAGAGAAACAGAGGTCCAGATGGATGGAGGAGAAGGGATTAGGGAAAAGAGGGGAGGGAAATTTAGAGAAAGAAAGGGAAACAAAGGATTAATGAAGTGGGGAGGGAAGAGGAAGAGGTGTGAGCGGCGAGGAAGGAAGAGAGGGTAGACAAGAGGAGGCATGTATCAAGGTAGGAGTGGATGGATAAATGGAAAATAATTTCTCTTCATTTTAGGATTTGATTGGAATGGATCCTCTTGGCTCGAACCTAAGCCACTTGTCATCAAATGGTGCCAATTATTTGGTGTGTGTGTGTGTGTGTGTGTGTGTGTGTGTGTGTGTGTGGTATGCTTGACTTGTGCCATCGATTAAGCCAGTCAGGACGTGAGAGTGAGATGGTAGAGGCATGTGGGCTGCACACATACATGTACACGCATGTGAGCGCGTGCACGCACACACACCCACAGATCTCCTTGGAGAGTCAAATGGTAAGATATTCAGTCATTCTATGGGTCACTGAGTTCACATCTTTCTTTTCTCCCATTTTCCCCTCCCTCTCCTCCATTCCTTCGTTCTTTGCTCTCCCTCATATCTCCCTCCATCTCTCTCTCTCTCCTGTATAATATAGCTGCTAATTGAAAGCCAATGGAGTGAGAATATGGCTGTCTGACAGAGAACATGTCAGAGCGCTAAGTCTTCTTTCTCTCCCGTGCTCTCGTCGCTCTCTCTCCCTCCCTAGCTCCATGTTGGCCTCTTTGTCTGAAATTATATGTTGGATCAGAATTAGAGCGAACAGGACAGTAAAACCTCTCAGCGTGGCTCCAGATGTCTGAAATACCATCATCCTAATAACACGGCCATGTTTGAGTCAGATTACCTGCAGTTAAAGCCGTTTGACTGAGGCTCCTCACCACCCAGAGGAGGAAATAAATGGCCACAAAAGCTGTTGAATGACTTGTGTTATTCCCTGTGGATCATATGGGGTGATGATCATAATGGATTAAATGTGTTGCAGCTTCACTTTTAACTAGTTTTTCCTGTCCTTTTCTCCCCTCTTTTGCTCATTATTTATTTATTTGTTTATTTTTGCCCATTCTATCCCTGCAGACTTCACAGAAACTCATCTGAAAGGCATCTCTCTCATAATATTATTTGATATCTTTATATTTAGTTTTTACAGCATATTTTCAGGCCTTTTAGGGGCTGATGAAGGGCACATTGATGAAAGCGTCAGTGTTGCAATGTCTTGGTGCATTTTCTATCTAATGTTTCTTATATACAAATATTTAAATCTATTAATTAATTTTCATGAGAGTCACCTTGAACTTTTTTCATTCAGATGATCAGTATTGGGTTTGCTCCCACAGTCCACTGAGCACCTCTCCCTTTTGATACTGAAGCCATGCTGTGTTGGTTTTCTCTGTCTGCCACAGATTACTTTTTTGTGGGTTGCACTCATAACGGAGAACTTGGCAGAGAGAGAGAGAGGGGGTATGGACATAAGAGGATATGCAGTAAAGAGAGAAAAAGAGAGGGAGAGAGATGTGAAATAAACGGTCATTGGTAATAATTGTCTCCTTCCTGCAGAGAAGCCCTTTCCAGGTGGTTTCGTTGTGAAGTTACTCCGTCATAAGGGCATCTGATGTTTCTGTTGTGCAGCAGGGAGAGAATAAAAAGTGATGTGAAGCCCTGTCAACAGGGGAGAGGAACAAGTCAGAGTGCTAAAGTCAGAAATGAGAAAGACGAGCAGAGGGACTAAGAAGTGAGGATTTCATTCAAGAGAAAGGCAAATGCAAGGAATGCCACTGAATGCAAAATAGATTCAAGACTGTATATTTTTTTCACGTTGCTTTGAGCAGAATGCCACGGGGATTTTAGTCAGTAAATGAACCACTCCTCTTCCAGATGTTGTTACATGTGTCATGGCTAGTGATGTGCTGTGTATATGTGGGAGAGAAATGTGATGCCAGACAGGCATTTAATGCTATTTCAATCAGCAATTAGCACAGGGGCCATGGATGTGCTGCATTAAACTCAGAGTGTAATTATACACTTTACGTATGCTTGTGTGTTTGTGTGCGTGCATGTGCATCTGTGTATGTTTGTTACTGTGCGTCCTACGGTACATCCCTCCACTCCTTTTCTTATGCCATCTCTCGTATATCTTACGCATCTCCTCATGTGGTATCCACTGCTGTATCTCATGTATTCAGTGCTTTTGGGTAAGACTCGCTGTGTAAATAAAGGTACTGATAGAAAGATTAATGTCTTTACATCTCTCATCTTCTCCCCTTTTCTCCCTCTTCCTCCCCGCCATTTTCCTCCCTCTCCCAGAGCTGCTCAGAAGTTGAACCTGTCATCGAAGAAGAAGAAGCAGAAGTCTGCTGCTGTCGCGGCCCCAGTGACATCATCATCGATGTCATGTGACCCCCCTCTGTTTCCTACTAATTTTAGCGCCGCCCTGTTGACAGCCCCGCCTCCGGCCCCGCCTTGCCTGCTCCGCGCAGTCAATAAGATCAAAGATACCCCTGGACTTGGCAAGGTAAGTGAACAAAAAATAAAATAAAAATCACTGGAAGTTGTACCAGGAAATCTGTCATGAAAGACGTCTGGAAATACACACTGTATTTGCCCGAAAGCCACAAAAGACAAGAAATCTTGTGCATGTGACCATCTTTATTGTTTGCTTCATTTGGCTCCCTTGAGGTATTTGACATTTAAACTCTTTGTTCATATCATGAGCTTTAAATAAATAATGAAAATATAGGGTATGATTGTAACTGTCAGTTCTAGACCAGACAGCCATGCACACACAGGGCAGCTTGTGGTCGTGTTTGCTATTTACATACACTATCACACTGGAAGCATTACGTTTTCAAGCAGTTTTGCACTACTGCTGTTGACATAGAGCTGGATAAGCGCTCAGATATGAAGCCGTGCTATTTCGTGACACTACTGCTGCCCCGCACTGTATAATGTGGCCTAATGGTTACCACGGTAACACAACTCTGGCTGACAAAAGTCATCTGTCACCGTCGCCAGTGGTTGATGAAACGTGTGAGTGTGTGCGTGTGTTTTGCAAGTGTGTGCAATATTGATCGTCCATGTAATGAGTTTTTAGGGCCCCCTCCTCCACATTTTGAGTGTTAGGCTCACTGACTGTATGTGTGTTTACGTGTGTTTGCCCTTATTACTACAGAATGAATGGATGTGGAGGACAAAGTCAAACAGACATCAAACAGCACTGTCCATTAATTGAAAAGAGAAAGAGAGAGGGACCACACGTGTGTGTGTGTGTGTGTGTGTGTGTGTGTGTGTGTGTGTGTGTGTGTGTGTGTGTGTGTGTGTGTGTGTGTGTGTGTGTGTGTGAGTGTGAGAGAGAGAGAGAATTTGTGTGTCTACATTATTGAAGTGTAAGTACAGTGTAAGAATGCCATGTCAAAAAGTACACAAAATTTAGCATTCTCAAGAAAATTCCCCAAAACAAGCTAAATATTCTGCCAGTGCAGGAAGACAGTTCAGCTAGGCCATATGTCCTGAAACAAGGTCACCTGCATGACCAGAAATACTGAAACAAGTTAAAATGCATTTATTTCAAGATATTCTATCTAGTCTGAATCATAACTTGGTAGGTTCAATCATGCAATTATGGGACAAAACCAGTTAGTTTTCCACATGGTAAAGCTTTCTTGGCTCTAAAAATGCTATTTTTAAGATGAATTAACTTAGTTAGATAGCCCAAGATAGACATTCTTAAATCATGATATTGTGGGAGTGCAGGAATGAGGAGACGGAGAGATCGAGTCGAGTCAATTCCGTTTACTCGCCACACAAAACGACACCAATACAGCACAATCTCTCGTGGCAACCAGCTAACCGCTAGGCTGCTGAAAACATGGCTCCACCCCGGAAACTCTAAGCAGTGCCTACGTCAGCACTCTGAACGTCTGCCTTAAAGGAGCAGCAGCCCCTGGTAAATCTACCCTCATTTGTGTATCACCACAATATATAGCTTTACATACGTAGCCGGTTCTTGTTGAGTAAATGATTTCTGAAAGCGCGTGAGATATTTGTGATTTTTTTTTGGATCCCCCCCAATTGTACTCGGCCAATTATCCCACTGTTCTGAGCCATCCCGGTCGCTGCTCCACCCCCTCTGCCAATCCGGGGAGAGCTGCGGACTACCACATGCCTCCTCCGATACATGTGGAGTCACCAGCCACTTCTTTTTACCTGATAGTGACCGTAGCGCGTGGGAGGATCACGATATTCCCCCCAGTGCCCCCTCCCCCCGAACAGGAGCCCCGACCAACCAGAGGAGGCGCTAGTGCAGCGACCAGGACACATACCCACATCCAGCTTCCCACCCGCAGACACGGCCAATTGTCTGTAGGGACGCCCGACCAAGCCAGGGGTAACACGGGGATTCAAACCAGCGATCCCAGTGATCTTTATGTGCGGTTTTAAAACCGTTAGACTTGTTCAGATATACCATTTTGAGAATGCGGTTGGAAAACGTTTGAGGAAAAAATGACAGGGATGAGAATGAGTTCGTGTACAAGCATGAGTGTTCAGGGTTATTTCAGTCCTTGTTTGGTTGAAGTTATGCTAATTAGTGAAATTAGCAGGTGATGAGATAATTTCGAATGAAAACCAGCACATACGTATGTATACATGGCTAGCCATGGCACTAAACAAATGGTACCAGAGGCATGTTCTCTTTATGGTATGACCCTGAACAATCCAAGCCTTCCTGTAGCAGTCATTACTTTCATGTGTACATACATATACAACATACACACACACACACACACACACACACACACACTTCAGTCAGATTTACACAATGATGAAATGTACTCACATCTAACATTTAGAAAAATTATTGTTAAAATAATTGTTGTGGCTTAGTGCGTTTGTGACTGCGGTTAGTGACACTGGGTTGAATTTAAGACTAGGCTTTTACAAATTATTAGAAAAATGGAAATAATTAGATAAAAACAAACAGATTAGGTAACATCCAACAGTTTCAGAGAGCCCTGCCTTTGTTGCACATAATAACAGCATCATGACACTAAATCTGGCTCACGACCTTTGCTGCTGTACTCCCATATGTTCTGCACACAGCTGCATAAAATAGCATTTTTATTGCAATGAAAAATTAATTGCAACTCTGATTTTAAGATACACAGAAAAAAAATACTATGGACACAAAGCAAAGAGCACTCTTTGATCATAAGATGGTTTTGTTTTTTAATTTGAAAAGATGTTTGTGGGTAGAGATCAGTGTTTACCATCTTGAACTAATGCCCAGCTCCTACCTGCTGATAACAATGTATGAACCCCAAAACGAGATTTGTTTTGCATGTTAATTGATATAATATGCTATGACTTCATTATTATTAGTTGTGTTTTGAATGCTTATATTTATTTGCAACAAGGACGTTTCTTTTTTTGCTGCTTTATTGTCCTCTTGCAACAATAGGCTACTTTGCTTTCTCTAGACGTCTCTCCCTCTCTCCATATGGAGGTGACAGATGCTGTCTCAGTCACGAGGGAGACATGCACATACCCACTGAAACAGTCTCATCTCGTTCTTTCTCACTTTCACACACGTGCATGCACACACACACACACACGCACACACACATGCACACACAGTACAAACTAAAGATCCCTACTCTTCAATTTTTAGTTAACTAGAGTCCAGTGCACTCCCACATAGAGTACGTCCGCCAAAACCAGTCCAACCTCCTCAAACATACAAACACAAACACACAAACTCCCCCATACAAACACTCAAACCGTCCATTAACCTCCTTTATCATCTATTGACCTGAAGTCATATTGCTCACCCTGCTGTGTGTGCATGCCTGCTGCACCTGTTTGATCACAGCAACAACCCATTCTCATTCGGTTTCTTCCTTTTGCTAGTATCTATCTCCACATTTTATTAATGGATCTGTTTCACGTGATAATCGTATTATGCTGGGATTCGTAAGAAAATGTGGGCAAGAGTAGGACTGCAATGTCATTAATGTATTCATTTTTTAGCCAATCCTCTAATAGACATATAAACATGTAAGTATTTATAAGTAAACATATAATATGTATACACACACACATATATGTATGTCTATAACATTGTTAAAAGAAACACTCGAAGGCAGGAAAAGTGCCCAAGGAGCAAAATAATCCAGTGAGTCAAGTAAATTCTTAATAGACAGCACAAGCCTGTTTCATGCCATAAGCAATCATCAGCTGTCAATAAAGCTACACGGGAAAGGACATACCACTTACTGTCTCGTCATGAACATCACATGCACAAAGTCGAATGGGGAAGGGAGAGGTGCGGCATTCATAAATTCAAAAACATGTGATCGCTAACAGTCCAATAAGGGGGAGGGGGGTAGGTTGCATACAAAGTTAATGGTATTTGTCTATTGGCATGATTTTTTTATAATTTCAAACTAGATGCTTAGATCTATGTCTGCAACTGCTGACCAATTCATTCCTGCAACCCCAACTGGGATAAGCATCTTGGTTGGATAATGGATGGATGGGTGGACATTTCTGGTTTGCAAATGATAAAACACTTTTCAGTTGGACAGAGATTGCACATTTTACTACTGGTTGAATATGCTTTATGGCATGAAACGGGCTTGTACCGTCTACTAAAGAATAAACTTGAATCACTGGATTATATATTGAGAGAGGTGAATATTCTGGTATTCAGAATGCAACAAGGCTTCCCTGTTAAATCATTTGAAGCTTATTCTTGTCCTAATCACAGGCACACACACACGCGCACATCTACAGATAGAATAGAAATGGTTGCGGTGACATTTCCCCAGTAAAAATGCCACCTGCACTTTGGGAGGTGGTCCCTGCTGAAATGGCCTTTCAACAGGGACCAGCACGCGCGCACGCACACACTTTTACGAACAGATTATGCAATGAAAGATGTCAAAGCAGCAGCAAATCCCTGATTGCAAATGTTTGAGATATGTAAAATGTATATATATATATGTGCATAAGTGTGCGTGTGTGTTTGCAAGTGCGTGTGTGCGTGCGCGTATGGTCTCCTTAATGTTAACATGGCAGACAGGGGATTGAAACATCACACTCCAAACCAAGGGAAATCAGCTTACATGGGTATACGTCAAGCGTATCGCTGTGTGTATGTATGTGTGAGTGTCTATGTGCCTGACAGGGAGGGAGATTGAGAAAGTGAGAGAATCCTGCCTTGATCCATCTAGCAATGTGTCAAATACGGAAACACAAGACAAATATATTGTCCAATCAGAACTGTCCGACTGGCATCCATACGTCAAATTCCCCTGTGGTGGCATATTGGTATGCTCTATCTTGTTTTAATCAAATCAGCCAGCAGGGAGCCTTCCATTCAGGCTGCAGATTTAGGGGTCGAGATCTGTATCAGGGAAGGAAATTAAACTGTTTATTTGATCACTTAGTGTAATTGAAGATGAACACAAATGTAATTGGATTGACACAAATTATTTAATTGGCGATAGATAAAAATTCCTCCAGCTATGAAGGAGACATTTGTATGTCAGTGAGAACATGGATTTTAAAAGGCTTCCAGCAAGCGAATAAAAAGAGATTTATGTTTGTGTTCACAAGATAAATAAATCTGAATACAGCGCAGTTAATTTGCAATACTTTATTGCAGCTGACCTAAATTGAATTTATGGGTCCAAAGTCAAGACAGATTCACGATAAACCATGTAAACAACTCAAACTTATACATGTTATCAGAAATCTAAAGGGGTTGAAGAACAGCAGTGATGACAGAGAACGCATCGCATGTATTAACATTTCATCTTGAATTTCGTCTTCCCTGGAAATGTTATATCGTCGCCAAGTTCAAAGAAGCTGTTGGTAACTTTCTAGTAACATTTTGCTAAAATTTCCAAACATACTAGTTGATATGAAAAATTCCAATGCTGTGCTGTCCACTTTTCCCCTTTTTGTTATGGCTTTTCAAAATCTGCACTGCTCCCACAACTGCATCCCTCAGCCAGGGAGGGATCCTTATGCCCAGGAAATCATCGCCCAATCAGGTCGATACCCCTATGAGAAAGGGTCGTGCTGCCTATCCATTGAGCCCACATTCGGTTCTCACAATACTACTCAGCTGTTCTTTTTTTAAGCTACTTGTGTTTCAGTTATTCGTGCTGTTTTGCACCAGCGACCAAGTTTGTTCACGGTGGCCAAAGAGCCATCATGACCACCCAATGTTTTTTTTTTCTTTCCCATTTTTTATTGTCCTGAGATTCTGAGTTCAGTAAAATGACAAACTTGTGTAAGCGATTCTGGATGCAGAGGTTACGGTTTTGGAGATACAGAAGAGAAGAAGAAAGTACACGTGTGTGTGTGGTGGAGGTGGGTGTATGGGTTCAAAATTACACTCACTGATGCTTGCAGGTGCCTTGTTCCTTCAAACTTGCTTACAGCAGCTTTAAACTTCATGGCTGTCTTTATTTATGGGAGAAAGTTTGATCAAAAGGAGGACTAATTTTGATTGAAACATTAACCATAAATACTTAATTCAGACAAGTGTGGGTGCAGCAGGGTTGTCAAATCAGTCTCATAAAATCAGTCATAAATTTATCAACCATTAATTTTGGTGTTTAATATTTTAAAATTAAACTACAAAAAATTGATGGAATGATTAAATCGGTCTCATAAAATATACTAAACTATTAATTTGAACTCTGATTAATAATTAAATTAATAGTTACAACCAAAATTACCATATCAATAGTTAGCAAACGTTGAAGGTCTTCTGGGTTCTGAATAGTCATGGTTGGCAGCATTCACTCTTGTGCAAATAGACCAGCATGTATAATCAAAGCTTTCATTTACAAAATTATTAAAATTAAAAACACACAATGTGTAATCTCACTAGGTGTACCTAGCTAATGAACTATAAAGGAGAGTGTGAGAGGGAGAGGAGAAAAAGGAGGAGGAGAAAAAGGAGAAGAAACTCCTGGTTCTGTAGAGAACCTAGGTTCTATGAGCTACGGAGTAGTGCTATATTTACATATTGCCCTCTGACCTCGCCTCTGGCGACGCTAGGCTCTGAAATTCACCGCTCATGCGACAGCATCCCCTAAGCCCCGCCCACAACTGCACTTGACATGAGTCACCACATCACTCGTCAGTTCGACCCACCAAGGCCTCCTTCAAGGGACCTCAGCAGGCGAGCAGGAAAATATAGCACTACTCCGTAGCTCATAGAACCTAGGTTCTCTACAGAACCAGGAGTTCTATTATCGCTACTCCGTAGTGCTATATTTACATATTGCCCCAACTACGGAGTAGCGGCGGACTAATGCCCCTCGCCTGCCACCCGCGCCGAGGACAATAAGGGGAACAACACCTCACACCCAGTACTCAAATCCCCCCTTTGGCCGGCTAGTATATCGTAGAGGGGAGGCTCGCATAAGGGGGCGTGAAAAAAGAGAAAAGGGAACGTAACCGTTCCAACTTTCCCTATACATATACACATAGGCTATAGCCTATATATAAAATTCCTTTTTTTTTTTAAATGAACTATGTACAAACGTCCGCGCTCCCGACGGGAGACACTTGCGTATGGCCGGAGCGCATTACGCATCAGTGCGCCTCGCTGTGCCAAGCACAGCACCGGCCACCATACGGGGGTGGGAGAAGACAGTGTCGCCACCCAGCCTAGGCATAAAGGCTGAGATCGCTGCCAAGTACCCCTTGATCGTTTCGTAGGCTAAATTGTCAGTCGATCTCTTGTATTCCAAGAACCCCGCAACGTGGGCCAAGGATGCAGACAGAGGTTGCACGCCCTCTCCCACGCACCACCTAGCAAAAACTCTCCACTTGGAGTCGTATTGCGCCGATGTGCTCGGAGCGCGCGCGGCTTGTATAGTGGCCACCGTGGCCTCATCAAAGCCCTCCTCTCTCAGCCTGGCCCTCTCAGAAGCCAGGCCGCCAGTTGGAACCCCGCTAGAAGGGGCTCCTGTTGGATAATCCCGTCTGCCTGCGTCAGAGCGTCCAGCCACATCGGGAGGAGGAACTGTGGCGCGCGCACCATGGAAACCATGTTCGGAAACCACGGCGCGCCTGGGTTGTTGGGAGCCACCAGGATCACCGACGCGCCCGTGCATCTGATCCGTTCCACCACCGCCGGTATAAGACCCAGAGGGGGAAAAGCATAGAGCAGCTCGCGTGGCCACGGCTCGATGCCCAGCGCATTCACCCCCATAGGCGGGTGTTATGTATGCACACATCGACAGTGCTGCATTTGATTTGGTGCTGTTCTATTGTGCTGGGATCGATTGGTGATGCCTGCGGGCTCTGTTGCTACACTGCTTGGGAGCAGAGGGTCATCGTGTGCTCGGGTCTCTGGGGAACGTCACAAGCTTTGCCGAAGCTGTGGGACTTATGAGCACCCATTTCGCTGCTCCACCGAGTGCCCTCCTTCGGCGATTTATATTCCGTCAGCGACACCAACTGCCTGGTGAGTCTGTGCGGCAGTACGTAGCTAATTTGCGAGGGCTAGCTAGCTCATGCAAGTTTGGCGCGCTTCAGGACGAGATGGTTCGCGACCAGCTAATCGAACACACCAACAACGCAAAGGTGCGTGAGACTCTCCTGCTGGAAAAAGACGATCTGCTGCTGTCCAGAGCAATTACCATCGCACTACAGGTTGAGGTAGCAGCTGAGTGTGCTGCTATGCTAAATACACAGCAAGTGGCCACCTCCAGTCAAGCTGCCAACGACTCCTCCCTCTACTCACGGCTGCCCCTCGGGACGCAACCCAGCCAGAGCGAGGCGGGCGCCGACTCCACTGGGGACGTCTTGCAACTGCAACGACGGCGTTCTCGGCCCCGCCCTCAACAGTCCTGTGGTAACTGTGGATCTCGGTCTCATGTTTCAAGGGCTCAGAACTGCCCTGCCCGTGGCCAGACATGCCGTAGCTGCGGTAAGCACAATCACTTTGCCAACGTCTGTCGATCTTCCCCGGCTGGGTCAGAGGGCCACACCCCCCAGTCTTCAACCGCCGTCATTCACAAGGTGAGCTCTGCGCCAGTGTCATTCAAATCATGCACAGTCAACATTAATGATGTGTGCATTCCCCTGCTGTTGGACACCGGTGCAAGTGTGTCTCTCCTGAATGTTGATACCTACAGTCAATTTTTCGGTTCACTGCCACTGTCCGCACCCTCAGCTGTCCTCTGTGGGTATGGTGACTCCAAAATCGATCTGGTTGGCTCTCTCCAACTGACTGTCCGCTATGGAACCAAGCTGGTGCCTAATGCAGTTTTTCATGTGGCACGCCGTGGGGCCAACCTGATGGGCCTGGACCTGTTCTCCGCTCTGGGGTTCTCCCTCTTAGACACAAGGGGGGCAGCAATCCTGACTGTCGCCACACCTTGGCAGCAGAAGTGGCCATCGCTGTTTATGGGGCTGGGCTGCCTCTCCGCCTTCACCCATCAACCTCTCCTCAACCCTGCTGTGAAATCTGTCATCCAACCACTGCGCCGCATCCCGTTGGCTCTCCGTGATGGGGTCTCCGCCGAGCTGCAACAACTGCTGGAAGCTGGCATCATTGAACCGGTGGACGCGTCACCTTGGGTCTCAAACCTCGTGGTGGCTAAGAAGAAGTCGGGGGGCCTGCGTGTCTGCGTCGATCTACGTGCAGTAAATAAGGCAGTGGTCCCTGATAAGTATCCACTGCCCACCTCAGAAGAACTCACTGCTCAGTTCTATGGCTCTGAGGTGTTCTCCAAGCTCGACCTCAGACAGGGGTACTTACAGGTGCCCCTCCACCCCAGCAGCCGAAACCTCACAGCCTTTGTGACACATGCAGGAGTGTTTCGCTACACCAGGATGCCTTTCGGTCTCAGCTCCGCCCCTAGCTGCTTCCAGAAAATCATGGTCTCCATGCTGGCTGGCATACTGGGCGTGGCCATTTATCTGGACGATAGTGGTACACGGGCCCACCAGTGAAATCCACGACAAGCGCCTTAACATGGTCTTCGCAGCCCTGTCCAAGCACAAGCTAACTCTCAATGCTGAGAAATGTGTCCTCTCTGTGCCAGCCATCGACTTCGTGGGGTTCCGGCTGTCAGCGAGCGGTGTAACGCCACTACAATCCAACGTGGACGCCATTCAGGCCATCCCTGAGCCCAGCTCGGCCGCCCAGGTCGCCTCCTTCCTGGGTATGACAAGTTACTACCTGAGGTTTCTTCCCCAGTACTCTGCAACCACAGTCCCCCTGCGCCAGCTGCTGCGTAAGGACGAGCCATGGGTGTGGTCAAAGGCATGCAGTGACGCTGTGCGTGATCTCAAGACTCAACTGACTTCACCACCAGTGTTGGCTCACTTCAACATCTCCAGCTCCACCTTTGTGACCTGTGACGCATCAGCCACAGCGATAGGGGCCGTGCTGTCTCAAACCCAGAACGGTGTGGAGAAGCCCATCGCCTTCGCCTCCCATGCCCTCAACCTGACCGAGCAGCGGTACTCCGTGGGTGAGCGTGAGGCGTTAGCCTGTATCTGGGCTTGTGAAAGGTGGCACCTCTACCTCTATGGCCGCTCCTTCACCCTCAGGACAGATCACCAGGCCCTGACAGCGCTGCTGTCCACATCTGGGACAGGCCACAAACCCCTGAGGCTGCACCGCTGGTCTGACCGCCTCCGCCAGTACAACTTCAGCCTGCAGTTCACCCCAGGCAGAGACAATGTTGTCGCCGACCTGCTCTCTCGCTCTGTCTCCACCCCAGCTCCACAGACGGACACTGACTGTGTGGAAAAGGACATTGTCCAAATGCTACACACACCCCTCCAGGCCACTGTCTCTCTGCAGGAGCTGAGGGCAGCCTCCGAACAGGACCCTGTCCTCTCCCAGCTCTGGACCTACATCCAGAACGGCTGGCCTCACAAGGTCCCAGAGGAGCTGGCTGCGTTCGCCCGAGTCAGACAGGAGCTCTCCTGCTGGAACGACACCTGCGTGGCACGTGGGTTTTGCACAGTGGTCCCAGCTGCTCTCCGTGCACGTGTTTTGAATACGGCGCATGAAGGCCACCTGGGCATTGTGAAACTGAAACAGCGCTGCCGAGACCTGGTGTGGTGGCCGGGGATAGACAGAGATATTGAGGCTCTGGTGAAGGACTGTTCTGCCTGCCTTGTGAGTGGCAAGACTGGCCACCAGGCTCCCCCACCCCTGCAACCTCTCGCCTGGCCCTCTCAGCCCTGGGAACACCTGCAGTTGGACATTTGTGGTGAGATCCATGGAGTTCCCCACCACCAACGCTTCATGGTGGTCGCCTACGATCTACACTCAAAATGGCCTGAACTCACCACTTCCGGCACTGTGACCTCACAGATCATCATCGACTTCCTGGACTCTCTTTTCTCTCGCTGGAGCCTCCCAAAGGCCATCACCACTGACAACGGCCCTCAGCTGGTCTCTGCTGAGTTCACTGCTTATCTCGAAAGCAAGGGCATCCGTCATATACACACTGCGTACTACCACCCCCAGGCCAATGGCGGCGTTGAACGTTTTCACCAGTCACTGAAGAACGGCCTCAGAGCACACATGACCTAAGGGTGCTCTTTCACGCAGGCCATCCGTCACACTCTGCTGCACTATTGGGCCACACAGCACTCGACCACAGGCGTCTCCCCAGCCTCTCTCATGCTAGGCCGGGAACTGTGCATGCCCCTTGACAGGCTCCGCCCCTCCACACCTCAGGCACCTTCCTCTGGGGTCAGAGCCTCAGTCACTCGTCAGCAGACGCGGATGAAGCAACAGTTTGACCAGTCAAAACGAACCAGGGTGCCAGACATCAATGTGTCAGACTGGGTCAGGGTCCGCAGGCCCCACGGGGACAATAAAATGGCTTCATACTGGTCCTCTCCTCTCCAAGTCACCCGTCAGCTGGGCCCAGCCACTTACCTCCTCAGCGATGGCACTCGGTGGCACTCCAGTCGTCTACGGAAGGTGTCAGCTCCGCCACACACAGCTGGTGACACAACCATAGCCATTCCCTCAGCATGGCGAGACGCCCCGGGGCTTCATGCAGCTCCTACACGGGCCCCAGACATTTCTGGGCCTCAGCTTCCCCTGCCATCTCCCTCCCCACCTCGGCCTGCCCAGCCTCAGGCCGCCCCGCGACCTGTTCGCACACGTTTACGCCCTGGCCACCTAGAGGACTTTGTGTCAACCTTTCATGTTTGAAATCCTGCCGGGGGGGGGGGTGTTATGTATGCACACATCGACAGTGCTGCATTTGATTTGGTGCTGTTCTATTGTGCTGGGATCGATTGGTGATGCCCGCGGGCTCTGGGTTGTTTGATCGGGTCTGCCTTTGATGCTGTGTCAGTCTAAATAAAGAATGCCACGGAGAGGTTGTGTCGAGTGACAGCGCTGTGTCCTGACGTGATTTCTAAACTTAATAGCGGGTTGTCGCTCGGGCAGCGCGAATACCATCGTGCGCATTTGGCGTTCCTCTTGGACGCAAACAAGTCCACCTGCGCCACTCCGAACCTCGCCCAGATCATCTCCACGATAAGAGGATTGAGGGACCAGTTGTCCCAGCTGGGCCCGCCGCGCGACATGATGTCCGCTGCCTCGTTCTGGCTGCCAGGCACATGAACTGCCCGAATGGACTGCGCGTTCTGAGGCACCCAACTCCACAGGTCATAGGCTAACGCACGGCACGCAGCCAACCGCGTCCCGCCCTGCCTGTTGATATACGCCACCGTAGTGGTACTGTCCGACCTGACCAGAATGTGCTGATGTCGTAGGAGAGGAGCGAAATGACGCACCGCCAACAGCACGGCCTCCAGCTCCAGCGCGTTGATATGCGCATTGTGACTCACGGGCCATACTCCACTGATTGTGCCGTGGCCACAGATCGCACCCCAACCTCCCAGGGATGCGTCCGTGAATAGAATCACCTCCTCCGATCTGGGTCCGAGGGGAACCCCAACCCTGGATCTGCAGGCCTCTGCCCAGTGATCCAGGTCCAAGCTCACCCCCTCCGGGACCACTAACCTGTGCCGTTGGCGCAGCCGGCGGAACCGGCCCCTTCGAATAAGCCAACACTGGAGTCTCCTCATAAAAAGCAGACCCAGAGGCACCACCTGGTGAGCAGAGGACATGATGCCCAGGAGCCGACGCAGTTGACCTACTGTCACCGACCGGCCCGGGGCAAAACTGGCAAGAAGGTCCTCTAACCCCTGCCACCGCTCCTCCGAGACGGAAGCCAGCATCCTCCCTGAGTCCAACGCTAATCCCAGATAGGTGGTTTCGCGTGACGGCCAGGGAGCGCTCTTCTTCCAGTTTACCGTGAGACCCAGGTCTGACAGGTGCGAGACCAGGCGACTCGTGCGTTCCATAGCCAGCCGATGATCTGGGGCTATCAGAAGCAGATCGTCCAAGTAGTAGGCTATAACGTAACCCTGGGCGAATAGCGGAGTGAGAGCCGCCTTGACGCACATCGAAAAGACCCGTGGGGCCAAACTGTAGCCGAACGGGAGGACTTTGTACTCGTAACACGTTCCCTGAAACGCGAACCTGAGATATTTCCAGTGATGACCCACTATCGGGACATGGAAATATGCGTCCTTGGAGGTCCACAGATGTGAACCAGGCTCCGCTCGATATCATGGCTAGGAGCTGGGGGACCGTCAGCATGTGGAATGACTCTTTGCGCACCCAAGTATTGAACCATTTCAGATCTAGAATCGGCCGCATGCCCCCCGATTTCTTGGGCACGAGGAAATATCTCGAATAAACCCCTATTTCCTCTGTGCCTCTCTCCACCACCTGTATCGCGTCTTTGGACAGCATCTCCAATATGCCGCAACACCTCTGCTTCGGCAGGTGAATGGATCAGCGTCTGACGTATGCCCGTGTAAGGGGGAGGACCCTGCTCGAACCGAATCTCGTGCCCATGCTTGACCGTCCGGAGGATCCACTCTGGTACACCCGGCAGCGCCTGCCAGCGTGCGTAATGGGGAGACAGAGGGCGCGTGACGCGTTGTGTCTGGCTGTCGAGAAATAGGCTGTATCGCTGCCATTCCGGTCCAACCTCCGAGCTCTCCACGGAAGTGTTGAGAGGCTCCCACGGCGGACCGCGTCCCATATGGGGAGCGAATATGTGCAGGATTTTGCCCAACCGAAGGTGGGAGCGCGGAAAAATCAGCATCAGCATGCGCGCGCCCAGCACCCTCTCCGACTGGCCACAGACAGCGAGTCATGCGCTCCGGTAACCCTGCTTTACGCACGGAAAAACCCAGCGCGTAACTCTGGACGCCTGTCTGATGGGATAAACTAATTTCATTCCCATCTGACAGCTCATGATTATCCGAGACAGGCATAGATACAGAGTTCAACAACCCATAACCTTGTGTACGGTTTGAAGCAGAACTGATCTCAGCGGTATAATTCACATAGCCTACACCCTGTGAAGCTAGTGAACCCGTTGCCATATCTGGAACATCTTCGTTTCTTCTGACTTGCTTGCAGAGTCCGGTGGCATGTGACACAACATTACTCACTACACCATGTGCGTGTGGAATAAAAGTAGCATCGACATCGCCAACATTATATGACAGACCACCCACCGTAGAATAATCTACAGACGAGGAACACGAAGGCGAGGGATGTTTGATCTTCATCGCCGCCTCCTTGCTCTCCGGTTCGCGTAGCTTACCAGGGTAGAGCCGGGGAAAAAGAAATTTCTCCACAGTGGGGGGCGGCATAGAAGCAGGAGACCAGCCGGCAACCGTCAGGTGGCTCTTGGTGTTCACTTTAACAGTGGAGCGCACCTTCTCTGGTTCCGGCCATGTGGCTTTGATGGACTCCGTGATGGGGGGGGGGGGAGGGCGGAATGTGCTTATGGTCTTGCGCACCTCCACCGAGGCAGAGAACGCCTGATCCGTTCCGGGCGTCACCGAGGCATGGACTGGGGCAACCCTTGTGGTCCCCGTAGAAGCCAAGGCCCTCTCGAGGAAAAAAAGGAAAAAGTCGTCGAACTTTGCCTCCTCCTCGGACCCTTCCTCAGGGACTTGGTAGGAGCAAGATCCGCCATCTTGAGTAGCAGCCTGCGGAACCGCCGGCGGGCACATGTGGTCCTGGCTCCCAGGGAGCACAGCAGAAACCAACGAGCCCGGCCGGGGAGGGATCTCGAACACACCGGCACCAACCTGAGTGGAAAAGGCGTGTGAAACCCAGCTCGTCCGTCGACTGAGCGGCCATGAAGCGCACACCATGCATGGTGGCGCCTCTAGGCTAGCTGCAGTCTCCCGAACATGAGCCATGCTAGGATGGTCGCTGCAAAAAGGATGGAAATCGCCAGCGTCCTTCTTCCTGTGGCAACAACTGTAAAACTCGGCGAAAAGAACATCGACGTCGACGTTAACACCAGCCATAGTGACGGAGAAAACCGCACTATTGTCAAAATAGAGAAAATAGCTAAGCTAGCTAGCAATGAAGAAAAAACCCGCAGAGCTCAGCGCGACACGTCTTCCCTTGAAGGAGGCTCTAGTCGAACTGACGAGCGATGTGGTGACGCATGTCAAGTGCAGTTGTGGGCGGGGCTTAGGGGATGCTGTCGCATGAGCGGTGAATTTCAGAGCCTAGCGTCGCCAGAGGCGAGGTCAGAGGGCAATATGTAAATATAGCACAACGGAGTAGCGATAATAGAACAGAAGAGTGTGTTAGCATGTGCACCAAGAAGATTGTGTGTTTCTTTGTTCTACTCTGCATGGTCAGAAACAATGGCTTTTGTAAGGCAAGATCTTTGAGTTTCTTCTCCGCGTGTGTAGTAAATGTTCAAAGTATGTGGATGTAATCCGAGGAGGACAACTGCGCACAAGTTAGATAGAAGGTGGCTACTTTGCATGCAAGACATTTTTTTTGCAACTTCAGCATTTGGCAATCCCTTTTCGGCTCCCATCTTATTCACCCCGTATCATGGTTTCCTTACAGTGCAGGCACTTTGCTTATGCTTCCTGAACTTTACAATATTCCAAATTGCAGTTGTCCCTCCCACATCTCCCGCATTTTCTGACTCCATTACATGCTGCAGTAACATGTCCATATTCTTGGCAACAAAAACACCTGAAAGGAGCTCTCCCATATGCAGTGACAGCTGGTGGTGATATTGGGTGGGTGGGCTAACACAGTGTTTCCCAACCCAGTCCTCAAGGAACCCCTATCCTGCAGATTTTTTTTGCAACCCTTTGTAGTTATTCAACCAATCAGCAATGAATTATGTCAGACGTTGCACACCTTGCATAATTAAGTGCTATGAGATGATTGGTTGAGTAAGTACAAGCAGGGCTACCTATGCAGGGTTACAATGAAAGTCTGCAGGATAGGGGTTCCTTGAGGACTGGGTTGGGAAATGCTGGGCTAACAAATATAGTATACCCATCTACAGTTCACACTGCAGCAACAGCAACATAACATCTGAGATACCAAGTTAGAGTAACGACACTATATACCTTGTTATAGCAAGTGCTCCACAACACTATAGAGAAGTATAGGAATAGTCTGATGCCAAAAACTCTCTCTCTCTCTCTCTCTTGCTCTCTCTCTCTGTCTCTCTCTCTCACACACACACACACACACACCATTTGACTATTTTCTGTACACATTGGCACATGCCATTTTTAACAAGAACAACATATGCAAGAATGATGAAATGATAAACTTCATGATAGAACAGAATACAGAATCATGTAGCCTACAATGTCAGAAAAGGGCTCACCTAAGGATGCACAACAAAACGTGTCCCAAATGAAACTGTGTGCCAATAAATACTGCAACTGTTTTTATCCCAACTGTTTTGCAACACATTGTGTCAAACAAGTCCCGAATAAAACAATTTGGTAAGCACAGAAGAAGAGACAAGAAATATGTAGACAGGAAAGCTAAACGTGTCTGATGGTCTTTTAAGAGGTCTATATGCTTGGGCCTACCTTGTTTGAAGAGAGCTCACATCGACGACCTTTCTGGGACGCAAACAGATTAATCACCATGTCATCGAAGTCCGGTGATTTTTGGATGAAGTCCCGCTCAAAAGACAGCATAGCCAGGGCATTCAGCCTATCCTGTCCCATAGTACTTCGGAGGAATGATTTGATCCTCTTAAATGTAGTACTGACACACCTCTCCGCAGATGTCACGGGGGTTGTGATGACCACAGAATAGAGATCCTGCAAGTACCAATGAGCCGTTTTATACGCAAGCGCGTCCGCCATTGTTGTTTACCTGGAGCGGCCAGTGATCGCGCGCTGTCAGTAATTCAATGGCGCTACGACGGAGATTGTCTCGTTTCAACCAATTGATTCAAATCTGTGTTCATTTATCACAAGTGCAAAGCTTCAGAGAGCTAATCCGGCCTAATCGACAATAAAGAGTAATAAATATCATGCATTATACAGCGTTTGCGCCGACGTCACGATTTACTCGGAAACCCGGATGCGCGGCCATATTGGAGGCACTCAATGTAAACAAGCCGCATCAACAGAATGGACTGCAAATTCACGCCGATTTTAGTATGTCTAAATCAAGGAAAACGACATCAAAACGAGTGGAGGCTGCTCAAACTTACATTGAAGGACTCAGTCAGCAAGAAAGAGCGCGATATTCTGACAAAATAAGGTTAGTCGGGGACGAAGAGCCTTATCAACTGGATCCTTCTTGGATCAATGATGACCCGTCACTTCTGCCTTCCGTTTCCTATCCTGATATCGTCAACTACCCAGTTTTCTCACCAAGCCCATACACAGCTGAAGAACTTAAAGCTTTTAAAGGTTTGGAAGCCTACAACCAGATGGTGTGTTGATGAGTGAGAGAAACACAGTATCAGCTCAGCAATGACGTGTGTTGTGAAAGCCAAGGTAGGTGATGCTAACATTAACTTACAAACGTGGCCTAGATCAACTGGTCTTTACATCTGGGGATTTAAATATCTAATATTTTTTTAGGATTTCGAGTGTAATAGCCTTATTTACTTATTTAGGCACTCCACTCCTAACGAATACAAGAAAAAACCCCGGAACCCTGGATAATTGCTGAGAACAGGGTTTCCGCCAGGATTTTTCCTTGCCGGTCCAATGGCCGGAAAGAATTTATTTTACCGGACATATGTGAAACTTACCGGACATGTTCAAAAACAGTTTGTTACAAATGCACATATAACAGCCTACACTTAGGTTGAAGAAATAATGACAAAAACCTCAAATCGGTTTATCTATTTAATGAACAATGCATATTAAATAAAACGAACTGCAACGATTGTGCAAAACAAACAATAGCAAAACACTCATAACCAACAGAACACTCGTAACATTTAGCCCAGGATTTATATGATACGGCTAGCAGACATTTTTATTTTCTCCGTTTTTTATTGCGGCAAACTCCTCTGCCGCCGACTTAAAATCAAAGGTGTCTAGAGTGTCTTTGCAGCTTGCAATTTGCATAAGCCGCGTCACTCTCTCCTGGTCCAGCTGATTTCGTTGCGCCGTCGAAATCAGGAGTCCTTACTGTCCTCAGTAAATCATTCATTCCTCTGAACTGGTGACCTGGAATGTCATTGTTGGCCATGTGAAACACAAGTTTTAATTGTGAATGCAGCTTCTTTCTGGTCTGTTCATGGGCGCTGTCGATATGACTTTTTGTAGCCGTCTGTTGTTGTGATCTTGGCACTGGCTGTGCTCACTGAGGGCTGATGCCCTCATGTTGGTTGACCCTTTCGTAAATCAATTTCTCCTCCCTGAGCTAACACAAAAGCAGCAAAACATTTTGTCTACCCCATCCACAGTTTCACACTTCAGCCACCTGAACTTATTCTGCCACTCGGGTCTGAAGTGGGTTCTCGCCTTCTTTGGTGCTGGACCCACGGTTTCCGAGCTTTCTGGGATGTTCTCATCAGGCACAGAGAGAGGGGTGTCAGTAGACTTAGTGCTACCACTAGACTTGCTTCTGTCTTTGAGGAAAAGTTGACCTATATTCGATTGTTTTGCCATAGCTAACTGTTTGCTAATACTACTGTTTATGTCTTGCTAGCTTTTTGGTACTAGCTACATCTCACCAGATAAACACTTCCAAAAAGACAACAGACGGAGATTCTCTTCCATCAGCTTAAGTTGGAAACTTGTGAAACTGTAACACAATACAGACACTGTATCAGAAATGCATGGAACAATACAGCTAGCAACAGAAACGCGACATCACAGCTAACATAAGAATATGGAGCTAATGGAGCTAGCCTAGTCTAACTTAGCTACATAACAATTCGGCTGAGTATATTAATATTGTAACGTGCATGGATAAGTAGACACGTTGGTTCTTGACTAGCGGGTCGGACCCTTTAGTCGACTGGTTAACGTTGTCACTTGCGGAGCGGGAGACACGGGTTCGCGTCCCAGCTGTGGCGACGGTCTCCCCGACTGCCCCCCGAATTCGCTACAATGGTGATACATGCACGTTACACTACCCCCCTCCTTCGGGAAGCGCGTCTGAGCATGAGCATGAGCCTGAGCATAATCACGCACTGGCTTACACATGCCACACCGGTTGTCTCATCAGCTTCCACAGCCACAAATGGTGCCTGCGATATTTCATCAGCCAATTTTTGACCATAAACAGCTAACATACAATCAAGCAACTCATTTTGGCTTGTCTTAGACGTGTACTTGGCAACTTTTGTATTTGACAGGTGATCGGCTAACTGGCTATCCAAAAAAGAGAACTGGTCAATGAGGTCCAGAAACACGCTCCCCGCTGGAGTGAAGTCGGAGATTCGTCGAACCCCCGCAGCGCTAGCTCATGTGCCCCACAAAATGTAATACACTCCACAATCCGTGATAATGAATGTCTCTTTTTCTTTACCAGCTCGTTGTGTCTCTGTCTAGAAATGCGGTGTCCCTCATCAAGTTGACAGGCGATGTTAACTTTACCCAGCATTGATAGCTTTACGCTATTTCCAATGTGACTTGTGCTGCATTCATGTTTCCTCACCTCTTCAAGAACTACTAACCTGTTACTTGCTCTTAGCACTTATTGTATTCACTCATTAAAAAAAAATCTCTTTCTTGCGCTTTTACTTTAGTACTGGTTTTGCTCTTAGATGCTTGTTTAGAGAGAAGATGCACTTATGACCTCTGATGACTAGTAGTTCTCCTGATTTCTTGCGTTAAATGCACTTATTTTAAGTCATTTTGGATAAAAGCGTCGGCTAAATGACTGTAATGTAATGTAATGTTTCCTAATTTTGTTGGAAAAATGTTTCAAATCCACAATTCCTTGTTGGGTCCAAGCCGTGTCTCCCCAAAAAGCAAGCATTGGAAACAGAAAAGTGAATTCTTAGCTACACTTGCCGTTAGCCAGTCCTTTCGTTGAAACCAAATAACACAAAACTTAACGATTTTGTTGTTTTGTGGTGGACACGTATTGGGGATAGAATTCACCCCAGGAACTAAGGGTTAAGTCAGGGTTGCCCTGGCAGGTTAACGCAGGGTTAAGTTATGGTTGTCCAGCCAGTTTTCTGGTTATTCTTGCCGCCTCCGCTCAGTCGAGCTGTGGTTTTGTTGTCTCTCTGATTTACCGTTGATTAAAGAAAGTTGCCTACACGGCTAAAGTGTGAACCTACGGTCTTCTCCGTTCCTTCGGCTCTACAGTTTGTCCTTTTGTGTTATTTGAAAATCGTTTGGACGATGTATCCCCAGTCTCTTCACTTCCAATTTTTCCTCTAAAGACACTGAAGAAAATGGATGAGAAAATAAATAATCCACCTCATTCATGCTAACGCCCACAGCCGCCATTGCCACAGTCGCTCACTTTTCTCCCTTCCCACTCACGCAAGTAGCGCTTCACTGTATGAACTGTCTGTGCTGTCATTGTTCAAAAGTCAGTGGCTTGTGGGCTGATTCAATTTAGCCCAAATGATCAGCATATCAAGGGGGCGTGCCAAGAGACCCGTCACTCATGAAACACATAGACAAATGGAAAATATTGGCCCATTTAGATGTATTTTGTGTTTTTCTTGTGATTATTTAGTGCTGTTGCTGCTCTTATGTTCCACCAAAATTTAAAATAATCTGTTCTAAGGTTGTTTTTTTATCTTTATTGTAAAAGATATGAGGGCTTAGTCCTGTTAGCCCATTTATACCAGCCGTCCCTGCTCATATGGCATCACCCTGTAACTCATATAATCAAGGTACACTCTTTCCGGCAATTCCCTTCAAAACACAGAATTACTGTCCTTCTCGAAATCTAGTCATTCTTCTTGCCCATACACACACCTGCAACATCCCGAAATGACTCAGCCTCTACTGACAGTGGCACGCCACTTATCACTCCCTTCTACTTTGCTATTAATCCGAATGGGAAGCGAGTCACACAGAGACGTCCATATATTTCGATAAGGGCTCTATCTCACTGACGCTTTGAGATACAAACAATGATAACCATACCACTTCTAGTTATCCTGATCACACGTACATCTCCAAGTTTTCTCCCTAGAAATTTTCTAACCTCATGTGGGTCCTTGAAAAGCCTTCTTCTCTTGTCAGGGCTATCATCCCAACGAAATACTTCTCCTCTGTTCCCAATTACTGTCTAGAATCTCTTGTGCAATTCGACATAGTCATCCTTTTCTTATTTTCAAACCCTATCATGTCCTCATTCTTGTTTCCAATTTTGCACTCCGACTCTGATTCTGACGTCATTTCTGCACCTACGGAAACGTCGCATAAACTCGACATGTCTGGATTCCTAGTTAGTTGACACTAGAGCCAACGGGGTGTAGGCACGGAAGTAGCCGTGATTGGCTGTTGCGTCGGCCAATAGACAGCGTGGAACCTCGAAGCGCACTGACTTGAAACAAACTAAGCGCACTGAAACATTTAGCTAGCTAGCTTACAACTGACCTTAACATTGCCAGATCGTACTGGAACGATAGCTAACGTTAACGCTTGCTAACAATGGAAATTCAAAAAGAGTTTAAACCCTAACCAACAACCAATCACGTCTACTTCCGTGCCTACACCCCATTGGATCTAGCATCAACCTTCCTAGGGTTGATGCTAGATCCTATCTATCTATCTATCTATCTATCTATCTATCTATCTATCTATCTGTCTATCTGTCTATCTGTCTGTCTGTCTATCTGTCTGTCTGTCTGTCTGTCTGTCTGTCTGTCTAGTTCTACAGCCAAGGTGTTTGCGAATGGGCGGAGTATCCCGCTCTCCAAACGTCAGCAGAGGTGAGCGGGGAGTTATTCAATTCAATTTTATTGTCTTTAAAAACAACGGGCAGGCACATGTTAAAAATGAAATGAGGGTATATGGGTATTGTAGTCTACAGGCAGGGCAGCCCCTACACAGGACAAGTTATTTGATGTGTTATGCTATTTTCAAGCTCCTACAAATTACAAACGAACTAAAGAAAAATCAGACATATTCCACAAAAAAAGGAAACATGACTGTCCTTTTTCTATAATATATGGTCACATGTACTTAGATTTGAAAATAAAAACAAATTACTTATAGTCGGCTTTACTTTCTTTTGTACAATTTTTGGTACAAAACCCCAGTGGTGTAAACTTCAACAGCTGTCTTCTTAACTTCATCTATATGTTTGCTTCGTAACAGATTTGGGTTGAAATAGTAGAATTAATAACAAAGTCAGTGCGTGCTTCACTTGGTTTTATCAAGTCAGTGTAATGATGGAAAATATGGCCCAAATAGTTAGTTTTCATGAAATTAATATTACAGTGGTTATTGCAGAGGCAGATAAACTTCCATTTTTTTTATCTCGTTCCTTTCTTTGTGCATCTCCTTATCCTATTTTCTCTTCTTTTCTCACCTCCTTTCCCTTTTCTGTCTCCTCTCCTCTCCTATCAGATATACAGATAGTAAATGTCTCTCTCCTTCCCCTCATCCCATCTCTTCTCTCCTCCTCTCAATGACACTGAAGAATTGGGTGTCTGACAGATTCATTCATCTTTTTCATCTTTCCAGCCAAAAACACAGAAAAGTGCTCATACATATATGCACATCCACACCCAAAGATTTGTGAGCCTGTGCATAGAAGCACATGCACACGTGTGAAACATGTTTGTGTGTGTGTGCATGTGTGTGTGTGTGTGTGTGTGTGTGTGTGCTTTTATGCCCTTGTTTGTCTGTCTCACAGTGTTTTCTTCAGTGTGTATGCACATTTTCAACAACGCTGTTAAGAATGGAAATAGTCATACTCATATAGCCCCTCTTGATTAGTGCTCAGCATCCTTCAATTTCTCTCACACCACAGAACTGTAATGTTAATCTACTGCAGTCATCTTAGGTGTACCTAAGGCACAGGTCTGACGAGTCAGTGGGCCCCAAGATAACATGGTCAAAGCAGGCCCTGCCCTGCACATCACAATCAGCGGTAACATAATGTAATGTCAGTAGTGAATGAAAGAAGTGAAAGCACGCAGCTTTAAAACGACCAGCATGAGGGAAATGCACTGCACAGTTGATGCCTAAATGAAATTATTACTAAGAGACTATAGTGCTATAGAAGACAAGTCATAATAGCAAGGCCAAGCTAGTGATAGACTAGCCTACTTAATAAAATCTGGTGTTGGAGCACCATAACAAATGAAAACATTATTGGTGACAACGTACCTTGACACAGATGAAAACATTATCGGTGACAGCACACCCACACCTAGACAACATTATTCATGTCTGCGCATAGGCCTTATAAACACAAAACACAAGTGTGTAGGTTGATTATTAGTCAAATAAATAATAAATAAGTTCTTCTTACATCATAGGCACACTCTCCGGGCTTTTCTCTGTGCGAAGTCGTGACACTTTGCCAGCTAGCTAACTTTTCTCTGTGGATTTTGCTATAAAGTAGTATGTACATACATAATTACGCATGGGCACACTTTGCACATTTTTTAATACCGTATAAGGTAGACTACTTGGGGTCAACTGCATAAAGTAACAGGGAGTGCAGGAGAGAGGTGAAGAGAGTGCAGGCAGGGTGGAGTGGTTGGAAAAGAGTATTAGGAGTGATTTGCAACAGAAGGGTACTAGCAAGAATTAAAGGGAAGCCCAAAGGAATTGAATCAAGTGCAACTGGACTTGGTATATATCCGTGAAGACGTTTCGCCTCTCATCCAAGAGGCTTCCTCAGTTCGTGCCTTTCCGACTAGACCAAGCTAGTCTGACAGGCTGGTGATGAGGCTCAGAATTTATCCTCTTTGGAGTCGTTGTCAGAGCTATAGATGTCCATGGCTCTTTGTGTTCCGATGTTTACCAACGCCCGTCGCTAACAGAGCCATGACGGACGTTGGACTTTTTTATTCTATGTTGTATTATGTAAATTGCGTGAACACAACATCCATTGCACGCTGTCCGTCTTGGGCGAGAGATCCCTCCTCTGTTGCTCTGACTGAGGTTTCTTCCTATTTCTTCTCCCTGTTAAAGGGTTTTTTTAGGGAGTTTTTCCTTATCGGATGAGAGGGTCTAAGGACAGGATGTTGTGTTGCTGTTAAGCCCACTGAGGCAAATTTGTAATTTGTGATATTGGGCTATACAAATAAAATTGATTTGATTTGATTCTGCTCATATATTACCTCATTAATTTTAGTGGAAAGGGTGATTTGTGCCTTATCTGTACTTCTGTTCCTTATTTGGTTCTATTGTACGTACGTATTGGCAATAACTTGCCAAGATACACTACCGTTCAAAAGTTTGGGATCACCCAAACAATTTCATGTTTTCCATGAAAAGTCACACTTATTCACCACCATATGCTGTGAAATGAATAGAAAATAGAGTCAAGACATTGACAAGGTTAGAAATAATGATTTTTATTTGAAATAAGATTTTTTTTACATCAAACTTTGCTTTCGTTAAAGAATCCTCCATTTGCAGCAATTACAGCATTGCAGACCTTTGGCATTCTAGCTGTTAATTTGTTGAGGTAATCTGGAGAAATTGCACCCCACGCTTCCAGAAGCAGCTCCCACAAGTTGGATTGGTTGGATGGGCACTTCTTTGAGCAGATTGAGTTTCTGGAGCATCACATTTGTGGGGTCAATTAAACGCTCAAAATGGCCAGAAAAAGAGAACTTTCATCTGAAACTCGACAGTCTATTCTTGTTCTTAGAAATGAAGGCTATTCCATGCGAGAAATTGCTAAGAAATTGAAGATTTCCTACACCGGTGTGTACTACTCCCTTCAGAGGACAGCACAAACAGGCTCTAACAGGTACTATTTAATGAAGATGCCAGTTGGGGACCTGTGAGGCGTCTGTTTCTCAAACTAGAGACTCTAATGTACTTATCTTCTTGCTCAGTTGTGCAACGCGGCCTCCCACTTCTTTTTCTACTCTGGTTAGAGCCTGTTTGTGCTGTCCTCTGAAGGGAGTAGTACACACCGGTGTAGGAAATCTTCAATTTCTTAGCAATTTCTCGCATGGAATAGCCTTCATTTCTAAGAACAAGAATAGACTGTCGAGTTTCAGATGAAAGTTCTCTTTTTCTGGCCATTTTGAGCGTTTAATTGACCCCACAAATGTGATGCTCCAGAAACTCAATCTGCTCAAAGAAGTGCCCATCCAACCAATCCAACTTGTGGGAGCTGCTTCTGGAAGCGTGGGGTGCAATTTCTCCAGATTACCTCAACAAATTAACAGCTAGAATGCCAAAGGTCTGCAATGCTGTAATTGCTGCAAATGGAGGATTCTTTGACGAAAGCAAAGTTTGATGTAAAAAAAATCTTATTTCAAATACAAATCATTATTTCTAACCTTGTCAATGTCTTGACTCTATTTTCTATTCATTTCACAACATATGGTGGTGAATAAGTGTGACTTTTCATGGAAAACACAAAATTGTTTGGGTGATCCCAAACTTTTGAACGGTAGTGTACTTATTGTAATAAAAGTGGCTATTTTCAATGGTGGATGGATAGATAGAGCTGAAACATTTAGGGGGAAATTAGGCTAGATTTTGATGTTTCATTACGGTTTCGCATATTTTTCCCTTAGGGAGAGTGGTGTGGAGGATCTTTGCTGCTGAATGGATGGGCTAACATTGCTGAGCACACAGACTTAACAGTTCCAAGATCTATGCAGTATTTCTAATTGAAAGCAGCTCGTTCATACATGGCTGTTTCCTTCGGTTAAATGGAGTCGGAATGAATAAAATGGTTAAAATTAGAATTGATCCTGAGCCTGACCTTGCAATTCCCATATGGTAATATCAGATATCTCTCTTGATGTATGTCAGTGTGGGCATGTCTGTGTATCTGCGTGTTTATGTGCTGTGTCTCTTCATGTGTGTGTGTGTATGTGTTTCTGTGTGTACGCTAATAAGATCCCAGCAGCTTGAAACAGTCTTTTCTTTGAGCCAATTAGAGTTCAGTCTGAGTCCTTTTATTGATTTTCCAGCCAATAGTAATGAAGCACTGCTGTGAGGAGCTATTGACCAATCCTCTAAAGGCTCAGGAGTGTTTGTTGCCATTTGGTTGAATTCCTTAATATAAACTGGCGGAAGGGCTCCATCGTGCCTTAATGTGGTTTCTAAAGAGGAGGAGCAAGAAGACCCTTAGTTCAAGGTTTTTAAGTCGATTCAATCCAAAATGGGACTCTTCCAAAGTTAGCTGTTAAATTTCAACAGTCATGTTGATGTTTTCAATTTATAAGGGCACATTTTCAGATAAAGTGGACCTTGATGCATGTGCACATGCCCTAGTACAGACTTGACTTTTTTTTGGGAGAGATTAAAGCCAATAGATTTCCTTTCTACTAAATATTTATAGTGGGGCTAATGCAGCTAGGGGCACGGTGGTGCAGTGGCTAGCGCGGTCGCCTCACAGCAAGAAGGTCCTGGGTTCGAACCCCGGAGTTGTCCAACCTTGGGGGTCATCCTGTGTGTGGAGTTTGCATGTTCTCCCCATGTCTGTGGGGGTTCCCTCTGGGTGCTCTGGTTTCCTCCCACAGTCCAAAGACATGTAGGTCAGATGAATCGGCCGTACTAAATTGTCCGAATGTGATGGCCTGGTGGTCTGTCCAGGGTGTCCCCCCACCTTCTACCCAATGACTGCTAGGATAGGCTCCAGCATCCCGCAACCCTAAGTTGGATAAGCAGCTTGGCTAATGGATGGATAATGCAGCTATCAGTGTGTAAATTATAGTGCTCATTTTGATAGGCTGACATTGCTGCAATGAGATTAAAAGGTAACATAACTGACTGGAATTCATCAATTTTAGCGTTGGAGTTTTTTTAACCCACAAAATATTTTGTAGTAGCAGCAGGACATGATGGTAAAAAGCCCAATTTAAGCTCCCTTTCATCTCTCTCTTTCTCAACCACACACGAACAAGCACAAACACACACAGAGGGAGAGACAGAGAGATGGAGACACGAGCACTCAAGAGCCTCTCACCTTTCACATGTTCAGACGCAAAGGGGAAACAGCCTCTCAGGAGGGAGTACGTTCTGAGTTATGTCTTTCTAAAAAGCACGACAGTAAAATCTCCGCCCTCAGGCTCTTACTGATGTAACGGGCTTTTATTGGGGTCATGAGAAGGTGTAACACTGAATGTAAGTGTGTGTGTGTGTGTGTGTGTGTGTGTGTGTGTGTGTGTGTGTGTGTGTGTGTGTGTGTGTGTGTGTGTGTGTGTGTGTGTGTGTGTGTGTGTGTGTGTGTGTGTGTGTGTGTGTCTTCAGTAAGGGTTCAGCACATATCCTCCTTTTCAAATTTAAGATGAAGTGCTGACCCAACATTAAGTTTCAGTGTCTTAGGTTATGTCAGGGTACCAGGGTGAAACATTTATTGCGGCCAGGTGGCACTTGGATTTATCGCATGCTCATACATATGCATATGCAGGCACATGCACATACATGGGTGTATACACTCTCACATGCACATCATCATAATGATTTAATGAACTGTACAGATGCTGTACCATCTCATCTTAGAATCACATAATAACAAATATATGCACACAGTTTGAAATCACAAAGTCAATATCTGTCTTTGATGGCCGATGGTCATTTAATGATGCAACCAGAGGAAATCCTATTAATGTAGTGTAGATGGTTGTGCATGTGTGTGCGCCTAAGATGTGTGCCTCATAAAAGAAGTGCATCCTAGAAAGAGCTCCTCTACAGTCATTTTACAATCTGCCCCCATGTGATTTTATAAAACAGAATATTTGCTTGCAGGGTTTATGCTTTCTGCTCCTTTTACATTTACTGAAGGTTCCCCTCGCTGTAATTTCTTAAGTGATTTCCCAAGTTCAGTCTTTAAATGCCAAGATGCCGCCCAATTCATAATGAGAACATGATAATGAATAAAGTATGAGAACATGATAATGAATAAAGCATTCTGATTCCAGTTCTGATGATGATTTTATTCATGGATTTACAAGACAAATGGGAGTCCAGGGGATAACATGTTAAAGGGAAAACCCTTATTTCCAGCATGGTACCAAGATGTGAAGTCATCAGACAGATAATAACACATACCTTTCTTTAGAAAAACGCAAAGTAAAAGTCTTTAAAAGTTCTGATATCAGATCAGTACAGGCTGATGCCTAAAACAACTGCCCATATTAAATACAACACAAAATATAACAATAATAAACATCACATCAGTGACTCGAGGAACCTGCCATTCACGAGTAGCCTGCCACCTTGCCCCAAATAAAAGCCTGGGCCTGACCTCTAAATGTCCCTCTACATTTGGACAGCTTAATGTTTAATGGTAGGCTGTTCCACAGTAGGGCACCAGTATGGAAAAAAGAAGCCCGGGGCTACATTATTAACTTGAAGCACCTTACACGAATGTGCAGTGGCCCTAGTGTCATAACCATGCGGAGTATAAGCCATGGCTATCTGTGAGCCTCAATATGTAGGAGCATCTCCACTAATGATGTTATGCATGTGATGCAACATCTGTTGTTCTGCCCTAAGCTGTACTGGCAACAGTCCCACCCTCCCAAATTCAACTACCTGCATGAGTTTGAGGAGATGCATTTAATTAATATCGGATGATAACATTATTTCGCAAAACCTGCAATTTTTTCTCAAGTTTGGCTGTCAAACCATGATACCAAGCTGAACAGGCGTGATCAAAATGATGCTGTATCAGAGTTGACACAAGGAGTTTCGTGATAGTGATGTCAAAGTGTCTTGGTCTGCCAAATAGGAACCTAAATTTGCTATTACACTTGGACAATATTCCAGCTGCAATATATTCTCCATATGAATGAGCCAGCACAACGCCAAGTATGTGACACATATCTGGGAGACAATGTCAGTACCGTTGCATACAACTTCAACAAACATGCAACATTTCATACAAGTCTTTCCATCACTGTAAAAAGAAAAAAAAAGGGGCGCCTGGGTAGCGTGACGTTCTGTTCCGTTGCATACCAACACGGGGATCCCAGTTTAAATCCCCGTGTTACCTCTGGTTTGGTCGGGCGTCCCTACAGACACAATTGGACGTGTCTGTGGGTGGGAAGCTGGATGTGGATATGTGTGCTGGTCGCTGCACTAGCGCCTCCTCTGGTTGGTCGGGGCACCTGTTCAGAGGGGGGACTGGGGGGGAATAGCGTGATCCTCCCATGTGCTATGTCCCCCTGGCGAAACTCCTCACTGTCAGGTGAAAAGAAGCGGCCGGCGACTCCACATGTATCGGAGGAGGCATGTGGTAGTCTGCAGCCCTCCCCGGATCAGCAGAGGGGGTGGAGTGGTGACCGGGACAGCTTCGAAGAGTGGAGTAATTGTCCGGATACAATTGGGGAGAAAGGGGGGGGGGGACTAATTGGAGTCGTTTTGAAGACATTAGATTTTTTTGGTCAGAGTTTTTGTAATGTGTAATGCCTCCTGGACTCATTTAGCCACATTTTTGATAAAAAAAAAACAAACAAAAACAAACTTCACTTAACTTTTAAAGCGATGCCAAACCTTCCAGCTGTCACAGTAGTCCAACGTATAGCAACATGTGATTGGTATGAAGAAAGGTTTCTTCAAGAATTTACATGAACTTTATCCCTCTGTAAAGGCACTGGCAATCCTATTAAATGAATAGATGCAAATGATTTTACAGTCCAGCATGCCTTCATTCATCTAGATGGAAATCTTGTGTCGTGGTGGTGGCTGATTCTTGCATCTGAGAAAACAATGTTTGATTTGCAATCTCATGATGGTGTTTTAGCTGAGAACAAAGAGTCAGAACAATTTTCACACACTTTAGAAAATGATTCATCTTTGCTGAAATGAAAAACAGAGAACAGACCATCACACACAGACACAGATAGACAGACAGACAGGCAGACACACACAAGGGCAAAGCAGCAGACTGACAAACAAAGACAAACACTGCCAAACAGAGACAGATCAACACAGACTATGATAGAAAGCCAAGGGAGAGAAGAGACATACTGACAAGGACAGACCAGCAAACAGACATCTCACATTTTTTTTCCACATTTCAGTTTCATTGTTCTCGTCTTTTATTTGCCTGGCTGCAAAAATAAATAACAAAATTCCCCAAATGACTCAACAATCACTCGATATAGAAAAGTACATGTTGACAAGTGGAGTCCAAAACATGACTAGTATTAATAAAACAATCTGGAGATGTTTGCTATGACATCCCAACACATACTGAGTATCTAGATCAACCGTGTTTCCCTTCCCAAACGGGGGGTTTGGTTTTTTTCATCTTATCTGAAAAGGGATGAAACCTGTTCTCATAAATTTCTCCATCAGTACACTTCTCAGTGTAATGCAGTATGAAAACTGAATCTCTGATTTAATCAATCAGTAAATCTACTACTACTACTTTCGGCTGCTCCCGTTAGGGGTCGCCACAGCGGATCATCCGTTTTCATCTGTTCCTGTCCTCTGCATCTTCCTCTGTCACACCAGCCACCTGCATGTCCTCTCTCACCATATACATAAACCTCCTCTTTGGCCTTCCTCTATTCCTCTTCCCTGGCAGCTCCATATTCAGCATCCTTCCCCCAATATACCCAGCATCTCTCCTCCACACATGTCCAAGCCATCTCAGTCTTGCCTCTCTTGCTTTGTCTCCAAACTGTCCAACCTGAGCTGCCCCTCTAATATAATCATTCCTAATCCTGTCCTTCTTCGTCACTCCCAGTGAAAATCTTAGCATCTTCAGCTCTGCCACCTCCAACTCCACCTCCTGTCTTTTCGTCAGTGCCACTGTCTCCAAACCATATAACATAGCTGGTCTCACAGCCATCTTGTAAACCTTCCCTTTAATTCTTACTGGTACCCTTCTGTCACAAATCACTCCTGACACTCCTCTCCACCCACTCCACCCTGCCTGCACTCTCTTCTTTACCTCTCTTCTGCACTCCCCGTTACTTTGGACAGTTGACCCCAAGTATTTAAACTCTTATGCCTTCGTCACCTCTACTCCTTGCATCCTCACCATTCCACTGTCCTCCCTCGCATTCACGCATATGTATTCCATCTTGCTCCTACTGACTTTCATTCCTCTTCTCTCCAGTGCATACCTCCACTTCTCCGGGCTCTCCTCAACCAGTCAGCAAATCAGTAAATCAGTCAGTAAATAATTGATATAAATGTCTTGAATCATATTGCATCCCCTCTTAATCCGTGTTTTGCAATAAGATTAAGATTTCATTGCATTTTCATGTACTGAATAAATTGACCAAAAAAGAAAAAGAAAAGAATATATTCTACTTTCCCTCTTTTTGTATCTCTTGCTCTTTCTGCACCCTCTGTGCGAGCTTTCATCCCTACGGCTCAGCACGCCGTCTGTCTTTTCCCTCAGCACTTCTATAAAGGAAGATATGGCCGCGACATCTGAGGGAAAAAAAAGATAGAGGAAAGTGTGAGAGACCGAATTATTCTGGCAGACGAGCAGTGACAGAGTGAGAGAACAGAAGACTAGAAAGTGTCTCGAACTTTCAAACATCGCCAGTGTGGAGAAAGTTGTTTGTTAATGCATTAAATCATTCTGAAACAGACTTGGCTTCAATGATGCAGCTATTTTAATTCCAACATCAACACAACAGAAGCTCGCCAGGCAGGGAGTTGTGACTCCTAACAGCCTGTGACAGGAGTGGGAGGACAGGAAGAGACAGAGGAGGAGAAAAAGCTAAAATAAGATTCCTGCACATCAGGCTTTGATGTGTTACAGAGTAGAGAGAGAGAGAGAGGGAGAGAGAAAGACAGAGAGAGGGAGAGAAGGATTTAGTGATGAAAGAGCAATGACAAAGAAAGAGAGCAACACTGAAGAGAGAGAGAGAGAGAGAGCCAGTGAGAGAACAGGTGTATTTATGTGAGTCTTGAAAGAAATGAACAACGGAGTGACGCTGCGCTCTGTGTGTCACATTGTGCAGCAAAGGTGCATGTAAGGTCAGACGCCTTCAGGTAGCGACCCTGGATTCATGGAGTTGTTCATACTACCAAACCATTGCATTCAATACCTACACTACCGTTCAAAAGTTTGGGATCACCCAAACAATTTCATGTTTTCCATGAAAAGTCACACTTATTCACCACCATATGCTGTGAAATGAATAGAAAATAGAGTCAAGACATTGACAAGGTTAGAAATAATGATTTTTATTTGAAATAAGATTTTTTTTACATCAAACTTTGCTTTCGTTAAAGAATCCTCCATTTGCAGCAATTACAGCATTGCAGACCTTTGGCATTCTAGCTGTTAATTTGTTGAGGTAATCTGGAGAAATTGCACCCCACGCTTCCAGAAGCAGCTCCCACAAGTTGGATTGGTTGGATGGGCACTTCTTTGAGCAGATTGAGTTTCTGGAGCATCACATTTGTGGGGTCAATTAAACGCTCAAAATGGCCAGAAAAAGAGAACTTTCATCTGAAACTCGACAGTCTATTCTTGTTCTTAGAAATGAAGGCTATTCCATGCGAGAAATTGCTAAGAAATTGAAGATTTCCTACACCGGTGTGTACTACTCCCTTCAGAGGACAGCACAAACAGGCTCTAACAGGTACTATTTAATGAAGATGCCAGTTGGGGACCTGTGAGGCGTCTGTTTCTCAAACTAGAGACTCTAATGTACTTATCTTCTTGCTCAGTTGTGCAACGCGGCCTCCCACTTCTTTTTCTACTCTGGTTAGAGCCTGTTTGTGCTGTCCTCTGAAGGGAGTAGTACACACCGGTGTAGGAAATCTTCAATTTCTTAGCAATTTCTCGCATGGAATAGCCTTCATTTCTAAGAACAAGAATAGACTGTCGAGTTTCAGATGAAAGTTCTCTTTTTCTGGCCATTTTGAGCGTTTAATTGACCCCACAAATGTGATGCTCCAGAAACTCAATCTGCTCAAAGAAGTGCCCATCCAACCAATCCAACTTGTGGGAGCTGCTTCTGGAAGCGTGGGGTGCAATTTCTCCAGATTACCTCAACAAATTAACAGCTAGAATGCCAAAGGTCTGCAATGCTGTAATTGCTGCAAATGGAGGATTCTTTGACGAAAGCAAAGTTTGATGTAAAAAAAATCTTATTTCAAATACAAATCATTATTTCTAACCTTGTCAATGTCTTGACTCTATTTTCTATTCATTTCACAACATATGGTGGTGAATAAGTGTGACTTTTCATGGAAAACACAAAATTGTTTGGGTGATCCCAAACTTTTGAACGGTAGTGTACGTTTGGCTGAAAATGGTTCCTTTTTTATTCTGCTCTATTCCACATAGTATCAAGATTTAACATGTGGATATTACATTTATGGCATTGTGTGTATTTCCATTTTTAGATAACACTTGCTCATTCTTTGCCTCTTAATTACATTACGGATTACAGCCTTGTTTCTTTTTCACTTGATAGGTCTCAAACCTTAGTGTATTGTTTTTTTTTATCTTGATAGATATATTTCCACACACGCTAGCGCACCAGCTGGTCAGCACGTGTTATACTTTCAAAATCAATATTGCTTTTGTGTTTCTGTTGAACAAGTTTTATGTGTTTATGTTTGTATCTGTATGTGTGTCTCATTCAGGTGAAGGTGATGGTGCGTGTTTGTCCAGTGCCTCAGTCTGATGCATCTGAGTCCAGTTCCTTCCTTAAAGTGGACCCCAGGAAGAAGCAAATCACTATTATGGACCTATCAGCCAATCAGACACCTGGGACTGCCTCCCAAAAGAGGGCAGGAGCCAATCAGGTCCCTCCAAAGATGTTTACCTTTGATGCTGCATTCCCTCAAGATGCATCGCAGGTAAGAGAAATTACCTATCTTGCACGAGGACACCATGTGTAAAACTAAAAAATAAAGATTTTGGAGGAAAATATTAGATACATGTAGATAGAATGAAAGAAGCAAAAGGACTGTGAAATAAATGTAGAAATAATTTTGTTATGAGAGCAATTTAAATTATAACATAGTAAGCTGTGAGTAATGTGGAGAGACTGTAATGAGATAAGAATCAATAACTTTCTAATCCCATGAGGCATAAAGAGTGACTTAAATTGATGCCAGTCAACTAGCTATGCCCTACAAATACTCAAAATTCAGGATCGAAATTTTTGTTCTTATTTCCTCTCAACCAACTTCTCATTTCATCTCTCTCTCTCTCTCTCTCTCTCTCTCTCTCTCTCTCTCTCTCTCTCTCTCTCTCTCTCTCTCTCTCTCTCTCTCTCTCTCTCTCTCTCTCTCTCTCTCTCTCTCTCTCTCTCTCTCTCTTGCCGCTTCTCTGTCTTGTCCTCTTGCTAGGCGGAGGTGTGTGCAGGCACAGTTGCCGAGGTGATTCAGTCAGTGGTGAATGGAGCAGATGGCTGTGTCTTTTGCTTTGGACACTCCAAACTTGGTAGAGTGTGCGCACACACACACACACACACACACACACACACACACACACACACACACACACACACACACACACACACACATGCCTGCACACACACACACACACATACGCATGCACACACATACATGCGCACACACACACGTGTATGCACATGCATACAAGCACACATAATGACAAATGCACACAAGCATCTACATACCATCTGATTGTAGCAAGCAGTAGCAAATAAGCATCAGAACAGACACACACATGCACAAACAAACACACATACATGTACACACGCACATATATATCTATATAAATATACACACACATGCACACATTTACACAGATTAATATTAGCACACATATGCACACACCTACAAAAGCATTGTGTGTCCATCTTGCCCTTCTTGCCATGCACACAGCCTCACAAACATCCATAGAAAACACTCTGGCTTCTAATTTGAGTATCTCTGGTTTGCAAATCATTGTTTTGTTGCATGAATGCCAGCAGGGTTAGAGATAGTTGTGTGTTTGGTTTGTGTATGTGTCTGGTCGTCAGTGTAACAGTTCTTTCACTGGCTTGACTGACTCTACTGGGCTTGAACTATGGCAGAGAGAAAGAATGTGGGAGAAACAGAGAGAGAGAGCAAGAGAAAGAGAAAGAGGAGGATTAGTGGTGGTTGAAAGCATCCTCTGTCTTCTTTCTCCCTCTCTCTCTTTTCCTCTCTTCTCGTGCAACAATGTATGTATCTCTGACTTTCTCTCAAATCCTTCTGAAGCTGGTTCAGAGACTGGCTTAACAAGGGTCAGGACTCCCCTCTGCACACTGGAACATGTGTGGCTGCTGCACCTTCACACACACACACACACACACACACACACACACACACACACACACACACACACACACACACACACACACACACACACACACACACACACACACACACACAGAAGCAAATATTAATTTGTGTGTCTGATACTTGTGGACATGTTCACAAGACAGAGCAAAGAAAGGAATAAAGAAACAAACTTACATTTATAAACCGTCACACAAACACAGTCCTTAATTTTGCGCTCAGTGTCATAGCAGTAGCAGTGTTGTTGTTTTTTTTTTTCATTACTGATCTTCATATAGTTTGTTAGGGAGCTGACAAGTCCCTGATCTACTGCTGGAACCAGGTTCAGTGACGGTGAATCAGGCATTCACATATTCAACATTGTTTCTACAGTTCAGCCAGGAAACACTCATCTTTACATTAGGCTATTTATTGGAATAAATACCCATAAAGTTATTTTTGGCATTAATGTCTCTGCTTTGTTTTGTCCTGACTTGAAGTCCAAGCAAAGAGATGCATTTTCTGATGATTATATGATCAATATATCAGTCACAACACATGACTGGCAAGTAGAAATGAGAAGGCAACATCTGTCGACGAGTTGGTTTACATGCACACACCAAAACCTGGACTACTAGGTCAGTCAGTTAGATTAAGGTGGTATCTTACTTCAAGCATTTGTATGGTTTGGAATTATGTTTTCTCTAAAACCTGGATATATAAGTAGATTTTTTTGAACAATTTCTCTAAGCTTTGTGAAACCAACATAATAGCCAGCTCCTCCCAGACTTAGTGTCCCTTGTTGGGAGGTCAAATCATTTTCTCGACACATCTTTGGTTTTTTTTCTTTTTTGTTCTTCTTGTGTTATTGCAGAAATTATAGTAGAAATGTTTCAATTTGCAATCCTGTCTCACAGCTGTTTGCCATTTTTGTTTTTGTATTGGACAAAAAACATCTGGTTCACTGTGTCAGGTGACCTTTCACATGTGCAGCGGCAAAACGCCAGAAAGAACCCAACGAGGTCTTGACACGTACACATGCACCAGCAAGTCCAAAAGTTTTCTTCAATTGTGTTGCTTATTCCAGTTTTGACCTAAGCTGGAGTAATGCATTTATCCGTTTATGACTATTATATTAATCTTCATGTGATCATAGCCAGTGAGAAGATAAACCCAATGCAGGTGAGGCTGGGGCAATGGGGGAAAATTCCACAATGCCAAAACATAACAAACACTAGAAGAGTTACTGTAGCATCTGGGTGGTGTAACAGTCTATTCCGTTGCCTACCAACATGGGATCACTAGTTCAAATCCCCGTGTTACCTCCGGCTTGGTCAGGCATCCCTACAGACACAATTGGCTGTGTCTGTGGGTGGGAAGCTGGATGTGGGTATGTGTCCTGGTCACTGCACTAGCGCCTCCTCTGATCGGTCGGGGCACCTGTTCGGGGGAACTGGGGGAATAGTGTGATCCTCCCACGTGCTACATCCCCCTGGTGAAACTCCTCACTGTCAGGTGAAAAGAAGTGACTGGTGACTCTACATGTATTGGAGGAGGCATGTGGTAGTCTGCAGCCCTCCCTGGATCGGCAGAGGGGGTGGAGCAGCGACCAAGATGGCTCAGAAGAGTGGGGTAATTGGCCAAATACAATTGGGGAAAAAAAGGGGGGAAAAGCCACGCAAAAAAAGAGTGACTGTGTAGCAGGGATAATGATCCCTGGAAGGGCTCGGTTTAAAAAGACCACTTCATGTCCATGTTTGAGTATGGTGTGTGACAAAAGGTCGTGCATGAGCTGCTGCAATCTCCTTTTATAAAGTTTAAAAATTAATCAAAAAATATGCTGTTTTAATTAATTTCACCATTACATTTAATGTTATGGATATAAGATTTTAGTATCACTAAGACGTTGCCTTGACCTTGTCAGTAAGGCTTTAAAATGCTGGCGCTGTAGCAGCAGATGAGGTGATACGTTGTATTATAGCTCACCTAGGGCTATGGGACTTAATGACACTGCATTATAAAGGCATTACCTTATTCTAATTAAAATGGGGAAAGAACACAAGGAGCATTTATCTTTAGCTCTGATGCCCTTGGCTGTGGACACACTCGCCCTTAACATACTAACACGCGCACACACACACACACACATACACACGTGCACACACGTGCACACATGAGCAAACTCATGCAGAGACACCAAATCTTGGCATCATAAAGATTCGGAAATAAGTGGAAGAAGTGAAGGGCTTCAACTGAATACTCTGCAGTCTCATGTGACATCTGAGAGTGTCTGTTGATTTGTAACTGTACTTGTGTGTGTGTGTGTGTGTGTGTATGTGTGTATGTATGCCCGTGCACGCGTGTGTGTGTGTTTGCGTGATATTGAGCACCAGTGCTGTCATAGGAGGCATGAGGTTGTATACAACTCCCCTTTCAGCCAATCTCAGACAGCATAGGCAGTTCTGCTTTCATGTCTCCTGATGACACCAATTACCAGGAATGTCCTGGAACTACACACATATTCCACACATTCCAAACACAAATGGATCGCACAACATGCACACACACACACACACACACGCACACACACACACACACACACACACACACACACACACACACACACACACACACACACACACACACACACACACTTAATGTTGTCTTGCATCATGTTGTTCTTGTTAGCCAGTGGTCCAACCAGCTTGTCATGTCAAGACTGTTTCCAATAGTCGGAACAGAAGGAAAAAACCATCTACAAATTACCACTCACAGAGAAGTGTGAATGCAAACAAACTCAGGCACACATCCATACTCACACATGCATGCATGCACACTGCACACGGGCCAAATACTGAATGTAACATGGCTTGCGCTTGCATTTAAAAGAAAATTATCTGTTTTCTCTCTGAAAAACATCGAATCCAAAAAGATTCTATATAATTATAGGAAGAAAGCATTATTTTAAGTTCAGAACTCAGTCTTTCTTAATATAGAGCATCCAGTGTGTCAACATGTGGTTATCTAACCAACATATGATATATACTATTCTTTAAAAGGGGATCTTAAAAGAATTCATTATAATTTTTTCCCTGTCAATCAGTGTGTGAGAGAAACTGCGACTTTTGCAAATGGTGGATAACACATTTTGCCATCAAACATCTCACCAGTTCCATTTCTTATAGGCTTCGCCCCCTAAGAGCTGTCACTATTGGGTTTATCTCTCATGCATGCGTAGTCGTTAAGATTTTCTTTTGCACCCTTGTGCTCTGTATGGGCTTCCTTCAGGTCCGTATTGATTGTATATACCCATTGCATGACCTGAGCTCTGCTCCCTCTTTTTCTTCAGCATAAGAAGAAATACAGTCATCTTTTAAGAAAGTGAAGAAGGAAGAAATGACTTCTCAGTGTTCTACTGGCAAGGTCCATCTCTGTTCATCTTGTCAAGCAAGTTACATTATGAACTTCAGCCACCATGCTTGCTGTGAAATATGCCTCGGTCCCCAGCATGCCAGACTGGCTCTCACCCTCCGGGCCACGTGCCCCTACTGTGCATGCCTGCCCGCGGTGGAGAAACAGCGGCGAGCAGATGTCTTCACAACAATGGAGCATGGCGATGGTGATGATGGAGGCTGGGCCTCTTGTAAAAGCTCCTCGATAGAAGAAGCTCTTGACATCTTGATCCTCCCAGCCTTGGTGGGTGAGCACAATGCAGGGCAAGAGTCCTCTGACTCAGCTCCCTCCATTGGTGGCTCCCCTCCTGTTTCTCCCATCTTCCCAGTGGACGTCTTGGAGTCCAACAGTGAGATGGAGGCACCACCAGTGCAACTGGACCTTGCGTCTCCCCATCCCACCAGCCACCTGCCTTTCAGCCCTCTTCCGGGACCTCCAGACATTTTTATGAGGGCAGCTGCTCTCAAAAGCATCTCCATGCCAGCAGAGTCACCGGCACCCACCCCAGTGATTTGTGGGGAGACATCTACTGCCCAGAGCAGGAGACAAGTCATACCCTACTGTGGCCAAGTTTTCCCGCACTTCAGCCATTTTTTACTGAAGTGCTTTCTGAAACAGGGAAGCTGAAGTTACCGGTGGCCCGTTATAACCCCTTCACCAGGGTAGAAGGAGACACAGAGAATGGTTTTCCTTCTGTTCCTCTGCTGGAGCTAAGTCTGGCCTCTATCCTGCTGCCAAAAGCCTCTTCCTTCGGCAGATGGAAGCCGACACCACCTGCTGTTTGGGACCAGGTCACTGCTCACCTCACTCATCACACTCACCAGTGTGCTGCCCAGACAGCAGCAGCTATCAACAACATTGCGCTGTTCACCTCTTCCATCTCCTCAATCGCCGCTCATCCCGATGCACTCCGAAGGCAATGGCAGCCGTCCTGACTCTCTCCATGGCCGCAGCGGTGGCACAATCCCAGATTATGGCCCGGTTGACAAAACTGTAGCACAAAATGTGGCTCCACATGTCCCATTTCCCAAGCAAATCAGGAAGGGACTGCTGGATGGTCCCATCAGCTCCACTGGGCTCTTTTGGCCATTCCTACGTGACGTTGCGCCGGGACTCCCGCCACAGGCATAGACACCCTTCAGCCACTGCTGTCGCTGTGTCTCAGCCCACTCCTGCCCAGCAGCCTCCTCCTCCTCGACCTCCTCCAGCGGCTACTGTCCAACATACTCCACACCACGCCACTGCCAAATGCCGACAGCCAGCTTGCACCTGGTCCAACATGCTCATTGGGCCCAATGACAGGTTGCAAGGGACGTGTTTATTACTGCCAGTCACAACGGCTCTTTTCAGAGCCAACCACCTTTCAATAAAGAAGTTTCCTGAAGTTTGGTCTGCTTTTTTCCCCACAGTAGCTGTTGAGACACACCTTTCCCCCACACATGTGGCTTATGCTGCAAACAGTCAGGGTGCTTCAGCTGTGAAGTCATTTATCAATAAAGAGCTTTTTTCTGCAGATCTACCTGCGCATTCAGCATCTGTTTCTGTTGAAGACGAAAAAGAAAAAAGACACGCCACAAACGACAATGACCGCTCTCATTTGAAAACAACTGTCCATCCACACTCCCCACCTCTCTGCAGCCCTCCCACTTCTCACCCACTGGTGTGTGTTGGTGGTCAGTTTCAGAAATTTAATGTTTTGGTGTTTCCATCGACACACATCTTCCACCTCAGCCCTTTCGGCTGTGGCAAAGTCTGCTTTCCATGAATGATTGGATGGGAAAATTAATAAAAAAGGGTTACACTCTCCAGTTCATCAGCCCCCCCCCACCATTCAACAGTGTGCTGGAGATTGTCATGTCATCACAGACAGAGACAGCTGCTCTGATGAAAGAGTTGTTGGAGCTCCTGGAAAAAAGAGCTTTTTTCAGAGTCCCACCAAGCCAGGAGAATGAGGGCTATTACTCTCGTTACTTCCTAGTGCCTCAACCTGTCCCTCTTTAACAAATGTATAAGGAAGAGACCGTTTCACATGTTCATCATAAAACATGTGTTGGAGTGTGTGTGCCCCAGCAATTTGTTCACAGTCATCGACCTAAAGGATGCTTATTGTCATGTGCCCGTCATCCTAAGACACAGGAAATTCCTGCACTTCTCCCTCAAAGGAGTCCAGTTTCAGTACATCTGTTTGCCCTTCGGTTGTTCTCTAGCTCCACGCACCTTCTCCAAATGCATGGAAATGGTTCTGGAGCCATTATACAGGAGAGGAATCAGGGTTTTATTCTATCTGGATGATCTGATGGTGGTGGCATCCTACAGAGAGAGTGCAGCACTTCACACAGTGGAGCTTGTGAAACACCTGTCACTGCTGGTTTTTGCCATAAACTGGCAGAAGTAAACTCTTCCCCTCCCCTCCCAGTCAATAATTTACCTGGGGGGTGGATCTAGATTCAGTTAACATGAGAGTTAAACTATCCCCAACCAGGCTGGAAGCGCTCAGCACTCTTCTGTCGCGCATCACGCCTGGCAAAGTGGTGATGGTTCTGTCTATACCGAGCCTACTGGGCATGATGTCAGCCTGTCATGTAGTGGTCCCTTTGGGTCTCCTTCACATGAGCAAAATCCAGAGACGGTTTCACTGTCTCTGCATCAACCCGTTGCATCACAAGAGACACATGGTGACTTTCCCCCCTCCCTGCAGTCAGACCTGACATTGGAAAAACCCTCGTGGTTTGTCAGTGGGGGTGCCCTTTGGGAGAGCTATATCATCCATATCAGTGTACACAGATGCATCTCTTTTCGGATGGGGGGGGGATGTTTGTCTCACGTTGTGGGAGGGAAGTGGCCACAGCCTCCATCTCTCCACATAAATTGTTTGGAGCTGTCCTCGGTGTTGAAACATTTTGCCCCATGGTTGAAAGACAAACGTTGTGGTGAGGACAGACAACAAGACAGCTTAGGCTTATATAAATCACCAGGGTGGTGTTCACTCAGCTCAGCTGCTGGAAATAGCCAGAAGCCTCTTGCTGTAGTCTCACAAAAATCTGCACTCTATGAGAGCAGTCTATATCCCAGGCAGAGCGAACCGAGCCCCAGATCTGATGTCACGCGGAGGTCCTTCCCAAAATGAGTCGAGGCTGAATCTCACACTTACTTAAGCATTGTGGGACAGGTTTGGGAGAGTAGCGGTGGAGAGAGTAGAGGTGGATCTGTTTGTCTCACGAAAGTGCACAGTGTGGATGATGGTTCCTCATGAGCACGCAAGACACCTCTCCACTGGGATTGAACACCTTCTCTCACAGACCATGGCCCAGCTCTCTCCTTTACACTTTTCCCCCGGTTCCCCTGATTCCACACCTCTTAGCGTCCATTCAGAAGGAGGATTTAGTGTTTATTCCAGTAGCTCCAGAATGCACAAGCACATCATGGTTTTTGACAATAATCAGGGAAACCATGGCTTGGGGTAACTCCATGGTGCGGGGACACGCTCTCCCAGCTGGACGGCTCGATTCTACATTTTCCAGTGATAGGCCAGTGTTTATGGAGTTGGCCCCCGAACAGGAGTGCCTGGAAAGTAGTACGCACTATTCACTTCTACTACCACCTCTTACACAGCAGAGCTGCTAGTAGATAGAAATGTTGCTCTATCTATGGTTAAAACGCATGCTGCCACCATTTCATCCTGTCATGAAGGCTATGGAGAGAAGTCTGTTTTTGTGCACCGGTCTTTAAGTGCTTTTTAAAAGGAGTCAGAAGACAGTGACCTGTCATGCACTCTTTAGCACCACAATGGGATTTACCCCTGGTTTGACGCACCCTGGGAAACCCCCTTTTCGAACTGCTAATGCAGATATCTCAAATTACTGTCCTTAAAGACATCATTTCTCTTAGCCCTGACTTCAGCAAAAAGGGATTTGTGTGTGCTCTCAGTCTCTCCATCTTTTCTCAATATCAGAGATTACAGTGGGTTGGCCACTCTGAGACCGAATCCTGCATTCATGTCCAAAATCATACCCAGCTCTTTTAGATCAAGAGCTGTTAGAGGGTTTTTCCCTCCTCCTCACAGAAATGAAAGAGAAGAAACATCAATTCACCTCTGTCCAGTGTGTGCATTGGCCCACTATGTGACATGTACAGCAGGCTTCAGACAGACACAGCAGCTGTTTGTGCATGACAGAGGGCATTCTCAAGGAAAGGCACTGACAAAATTGCATCTGGCCCACTGGCTGTGTGATACTATCACTTAGGCATATGCCGCAGCAGGGGAGGACCCCTCTCCTGGTATTCGTGCCCACTGTATGAGAGCTTTGTCCTCTTCCACAGCTCTCCTCAGAGGAATGGCACTAGAAGACATGCACAGCAGCATCATGGGCTTCATTCACCGTGTCCTTTTATTCAGTTCTAACATGTGTGATACGTCTGAGTGTTCTCTAACTCGTTCAGTATTGAACGTGCTTGGCGACCAGCAACACATTGTCAGCTCTGGGCACATTACGCACACAGTCATCACTGTAGAGAACCAGCGCATGTGCTACAGGCTGCTATGTGCTTAGGCTCTCTTCTATCTTTTTGTATGAGGTCTTGAGAGTACCACAGTGTGTGACAACCATCCCTGTCTGCTCACCCGATATCAGTTCATTGTGTGCGAGTGTGCTTGCTGTGCGTACCCGTGTGCCATGTGAGATCTCCCTCTACCCTCTACTCACACCATTGTGGCTGAGTGAGTTATTTGCCCCCTCATTCCTGCTCTGCTCACTTTTGGTCTTACAGTGTGGGTTTGGTCTTACACGTTTGGTCTTTGTTATGCACTATGTGCTATATGGTGCTTGAGTACTAGTGTGTGTTAGTGCTGGTGGACTCTAGTGGTCCAGTGGGGCATTGACCACATCCAGCTTCGCCCTTATCCCAATAGCGACAGCTCTTAGAGGATGAAGCCTATACAAAATAGAACAATAGTTACGTACTGTAACTCCAGATTCTATGGGTACAGGCGTAGCCCTCTAAGCTTTGGGCCCCACTGGCTCCACCAACATCACTTGAAGAAAAAGCTGCCCACTGGCTCCACTGACATCAGCTGAAGAAAAAAGCTGGCTCATTTGGGAGCATCTTCACAACTGTGCATGCGCAAGGGATAAACCCAATAGCAGCAGCTCTAAGAGGGCTATGCCTGTACTCACAGAATTTGGAGTTGCAGTATGTAACTATCGATTTCTGCCCATTATTTCAAAGGCTTCACCGCTGATATGAAAAGAAATCACCACAACAGCTTCTTCACCTGAGCAGCGCCTCTCATCAGTAACTGAACTGCACACCAAAATCCTTTTGCTCCACATTGAACATTATCGTTCCACTACTGATATCTTACAGGACAGTAACCATCCCAGTAAATTCTTAATTCTGAATTGTGCATACTCATTTTGTTCCTTTGTATACTCTATATTTATTTCCATGCCATGTAAACAGCTTTTTGTCCCTTTGCCCAAAACACCAAGAACCAATCACGACACTCCCTATATCTGTATATATTTCTTCACTCTTTGTTTTTTCCATTATTGGCGTCCCTAGCTTCCCATGGATGCAATTAGTCAGAATCTAAGAGACCGTATCAATCTTGAAAATAAGATACCCTTTTCACCTTTTCCTTTTTTTATTTTCAACCTTACTCACACACATCTTTCTCTTCTACTTTTGAAATGACAGGCCAGGACAGGATGAAAGGACAGGATGTTGTGTTGCTGTAAAGCCCCCTGAGGCAAATTTGTAATTTGTGATATTGGGCTATACAAATAAAATTGACATGACTTGTTTTAATGTCATAGCTGTTATGTTCAGTGGGATCTACTGTTTGTCAGCATCTCGTTTAATCAAATTTGCGACTGAAGATGTGTGGCCATTAAAAACGATAATGATTTTCAAAGAAGGTTGAATCAGTTCATCTGGATACAACGTTTATAAACGTTAAATGTTGTATCTGGATGAACTGATTCAACCTTTTTTGATTTTCTTACCTGGATTATTGAGCATGCATCAAAAGATAATGATTTTCATCACAACAAATTAGGGAACGCATGTCTGCAGTTACAGCAACAACAGTACCACCAGTAAACAGTTGGGGAAAACAACAACCCGACAGCTGGCCCGTCCTCCTTGTAATCTTGAACTAAATCACAATTATAGAACTCAAATCCCTCTACGCAGCATGACAAGAGTCAGTCTTTTGATCTCACTGCTGTCCTCTGTGTGTGTGTGTGTGTGTGTGTGTGTGTGTGTGTGTGTGTGTGTGTGTGTGTGTGTGTGTGTACATACACACAGGGTGTTGTGATGCGTCTAGTTCAGCAGTGTGTAGTTGGAGGGAAGGTGCATGTGTTCTTCCAACCCGCTTGTGTCCTTACTGCCCTTAGCTTGCTGCCGCTGGCTAGCCTTTGTGGCGAATAGGGAAGCATGCTAGCGTGTAAGCCTTCCCTTGCCAGTACATAGCCTCTCCTTCACCAAGACTCCTGCCAGGCCTCCCCGTGGCCACACGTGGTAACTGGGGTCTTGCGGCCCCAGGCTAACTTGGCAGGGGATCTCGGAGCAGCAGTGGCCCCCAAGATATGGTGTGCAGGCCCACCCTGGTGGACATGCCCTGGCACCTATCAACCACTGCCCCGCTGCCTTGTGGGTGAGTCTGGGAAGACATAAGGCTAAGGGAGCTTACCCCAACATAAAAGCAAGCTGTGGCGGCACGCTTCGAGGCGGTTTCCGAAAAACTGGATTTCCGGCAGCCCCCTGCAGTTGTGTGGAGGTGCCGGTCGTCTAGGGATCCCCCTTGCCATCGGAACCATCTCCTCTACAATCAAGTGCGCACCCCTCATGCCACTTTAAAAACCATCTATGCGCAGGTATCTTCTGCTATCTGAGTCCTCAAAGGACCCACAAATAGAAGAAGATGGTCATCATTGGGCACGATGGACAACCAGCAAGTGCAAGTGTGTGTGTGTATGTGTTGTGTGTGTGTGTGTGTGTGTGTGTGTGTGTGTGTGTGTGTGTGTGTGTGTGTGTGTGTGTGTGTGTGTGTGTGTGTGTGGTGGCATTTGGCTTTGTTTAAGTCTGCATTTGATCATCCACTCCTGACATGCAAAGTGCGTGTGTGTGTGTGTGTGTGTGTGTGAGAAAAAAAAGGTTGGGGGGTCCTCATCCTGTGGCTCAAAGGACCAGGTCTGGACACATAAAAGGAATACAGCATCCATACGTAATACACCTGCAAAAACACTTTAATGTGCCAGTTTCACTCCTAGTCGCTTGTTGAAATACATGCATCAACCTGCATTCATTTATACTTATATTTTTCATTATAGTCTTTCATGTTGATGTCGTTTTTGATTTCAGTATGTCTGTCTTCTGATCTAGGTAAATCCTATACCATGATCGGCCACGATGAGTCTCTGCAGACTCTGGGAATCATCCCCTGTGCCATCTCCTGGTTGTTCAAACTCATCAATGAACGAAAGGAGAAGACCGGAGCGCGATTCTCCGTCCGTGTCTCTGCTGTGGAGGTCAGTGTCATGAAGGACGGCCTTCAATTGCCAATGCCCCCTGGAGTGGTATACATATATATAGCCCAGAGTTGGTGCTCTAATATCTTTAATTAGCTTTCTCTTTTAAGAATCAGTACGCTTGTCAGTGTGGTTCAGATTATGCCGCTTCATTGAAGTTGTGCAAAATCATCACAAAGACAGCCAAACTAACATATGAAAAGACCATTTCAGGCACTCCAACATATTAACAAGAGGGTCTCTTGCCATGAGTGAGCTTAGTGATGTCCCGAGCTTTTACTCAAAGACATGGACCTGTTAATGGACACATCCATCAACCCCGGGGCAAAACAAACCACCAGTGTTTAACCTAGGCCCATGTCGTTACCAACACTGCCCATCACCACGCATGCGCACACATACATACATACATACATCAACCGCAGTCCAAAACAGACCCCCAGTGTTTAACCTAACCTAGGTCCATGTCGTTACCAACACTGCACATCAGCATGCACGCACGCACGCACGCACACACACACACACACACACACACACACACACACACACACATATGCATACGCTTGGCCTCTACCATAACCAGGGTTCATATATACCCTTTGCGTACACAGATGCATGCACCCTCTTCTTGTATGTGCAGGATTAGGTAAATGCTTGTTTTTCCTTTATCTTTAACTTGCCCATATGTATTGCTGATTTCATATATTCAAATGTTGAGTGAGTGATTGATTGACAGGAAACATTTTCTGTTTTGGGAAAGGGACCTAGAACCTTCCATTTACAGGACAATCTTCCAGTCACCTATAGTAAATCATTCCACCAACTCTGTTGAGACACATAGATCAATACCAAAAAATATCACCTCACAAGTGATGGTACCAAAACTCTGTATAATCCATCTTTTATAGTGAGTTTTTTTATGTGTGTTTGTGTCCAGGTGTGGGGTAAAGAGGAGAATCTAAAAGATTTGCTGTCTGAGGTTGCTACAGGCAGCTTACAGGACGGACAGTCTCCTGGAGTGTATCTGTGTGAAGACCCCATCTGTGGCATGCAGGTACACACACACACACACTCACACACACAGATCCTTCTACAGTTGAGAAGACCCCTCATTGACTACATTCATTCCCTATCCCCTAACCCCAACCTTCATTATCAGAACTACATGCCTAATCTTAACCCTTACCGTAACCTCATCCTAATCCTAACTGTAAATTTAACTCTAAATCGAAGTCCTAACCCTAAAATAGCCCCTTGAAGTTGTGAGAACTATCCAACATGCCCTCGCAAACCAAGTTTGTCCACACAAGAAAGGAGGGCTTCTGACAAGTAAGGTCGGCTCCTAACAAGAAAGGTGAGCTGTCAAGGGTCAGATCCCACAAGTATAGCAATATGTGTGTACACACACACACACACACACACACACACACACACACACACACACACACACACACACACACACAGACACACACACCATCATCATCGGTCATCACTCGAAGCGAGTATGACTGTCCTCTCCATTGGGTTGTCTACTTGTGGGTCTTCAGATGGCTGTAGAGGCGGAGCCAAGATAATAATAATAATAATAATGATAATAAATTAAACTTATATAGCGCTTTTCTAATACTCAAAGTCGCTTTACAATAAACAGGGTGAAACAAGACGACAGATAAACATAACACAGACATACAGGGGTGGATGGGAAGGGGTGCTATGAGAGGGAGAAGTGGCAGCCACACACAATGCCAGCAGTACTCTCCGACTTGAACAAATACAAAAGGGAAAGAAAAACAAGCATCATAAATCACATAAATCACAGATGAAGTCTGAAGAGGTGAGTCCCGACCAATGACCTGAATGTGGCCACCCGCAGCAGTGTCCGATGTGCTTGGGGAGGGAGTTAGGGAGGGAGTTGAGGGAGACGGCAGTGGAGAAAAGGTGTGTCTTGAGACGGGATTGGAAGAGTGGGAGGGATTCTGAGTCTCTAACGATTTGGGGGAAAGAGTTCCAGAGCGTGGGAGCTGCCCTGGAGAAGGCTTGGTCACCAAAGCTGCAGCGGTTGGACCTGGGGGTAGAGAGAAGGGAGGCTGAGGTGGATCTGAGGGACTGAGAGGGTTGGTAGGGGGAGAGGAGGTCGGTGAGGTATGGGGGAGCCAGTTTCTGAAGGGCTTTATAAGTAAGAACCAGGATTTTGTAATTGATCTGGTGGGAGATGGGTAGCCAGTGGAGGTCTTTTAGGACTGGGGTGATGTGGTGCCAGGATTTGGTGAAAGTTAAAAGTCGGGCGGATGCGTTCTGGACCAGTTGGAGTCTCTTGATAGAGCTAGCACTGATGCCGTAGAGGAGTGAAGGCATGGATCAGTATCTCAGCAGCAGGGCGTGTGAGAGAGGACCTTATTTTCGCAATCTTACGAAGGTGGTAGAAGGAGGATTTGACCATTTGGCGGATATTTGGCTCAAAGGAGAGGGTGGGATCAAGGATCACACCAAGGTTGCGTGCCTGGGAGGAAGGGGAGACAGTAGTGCCATCGATGTTGGGTGCAAGGTTGTTGATTTGGCTGAGGGTAGACTTGGAGCCAATGAAGAGGAGTTCAGAGTTGTCACTGTTGAGTTTGAGAAGGTTTCGCTGCATCTAGACTTGAATTGCAGACAGACAGGAGTCGATGTGAGAGAGGGGTGGATTGTGAGGGGATTTGGTGCTGAGGTATATCTGGGTGTCATCAGCATAACAGTGGAAGTCCAAGTTGAAATGGTGGAGAATCTGACTAAGAGGGAGGATGTAGATGATGAAAAGGAGTGGGCCGAGTACAGAACCTTGGAGAACACCTTGTGTGACTGTGGATGGAACAGGGGAGTGGTTGTGAAGTGAGATGAAGTTTGACCTGTTGGAGAGGTAGGACTGGAGCCAGCTGAGTATGGTGCCTTCAATACTGACATCTTTCAATCTGGTGAGCAGGATGTTGTGGCTCACAGTATCGAAGGCTGCACTCAGGTCGAGGAGGATGAGGATGTTAAGGGCTCCAGTATCAGCAGAGGTGAGGAGGTCATTAAATACTTTAAGGAGTGCAGTTTCAGTGCTGTGGAGTGGGTGAAAACCGGACTGGAGGGGTTTGAGTAGGTTGTTGGAGTGTAGGTAGGTTTGGAGTTGTGTGGCGACAATGCGTTCCAGGGTTTTTGAGAAGAACGGGAGGTTGGAGATTGGCCGGTAGTGGTTGAGGCAGGATGGCTCAAGACTGGGTTTCTTGAGAATTGGGGTGACAGCAGCAGTTTTGTTGGCAGAGGGACAATTCCATGGGACAGTGAGGAATTGAAAAGGTTGGTGAGGTAGAGGCATAGGGCAGGGAGGCATTTCTTCAGTAGGGGGGTGGGGAGGGGATCAAGGGAGCAGGTTGTGGATTTTGATGAGCTGATGAGTTCAGAGATAGTGGTAGGGGCAACTGGAACAAACCGGGAGAGGCGGCGATAAGGGGGAGGGGTAGGGAGGTCAAGAGGAATGGGGAGAAGAGGGGCCGGAGTAGGTGCTGCCAAGTCAGATGCAGGGGACAGTGATTTGTTGATAGAGGCGATTTTGTCTGCAAAAATTGGAGAAATGGGTTGCATTGTTCAGGAGTAGAGTTGGAGAGGGCATCGGCACGGAGAAGAGGGTGCAGGGGTTATGGTGGAATCATTAATGATGGTGGAAAAATAGGCAGACTTGGCGGCGGTGAGGGCATCTTTGTAGGCAGAGAGGTGGAGGTTGTGGGCTTTTTGATGTACAGTGAGAGAGGTTTTCTTGACGAGTCGTTCCAGTTGGCGGGCAGTCTGTTTCATTGTGTGGAGCTCAGGTGTGAACCAGGGTGCAGAGGTGTTGAAGGAGACTGTTTTTGTTTTGAGAGGGGCCAGTGTGTTGATGGAGGCAGACAGAGTGGCGTTGAGGTGATTTGTGAGATCATCAGGTGAGGTAGAGGCTGTTTCCAGGGGGAGAGCAGTGGAGAGCAGATCAGAGAGTTGAATGGGGTCAATAGATTTAGTATTGCGGAATGTTATTTCTTTGAGGAGATGTGGCCGAGGATTTGGGGATGGAATAGTGAACTGGATGAGATTATGGTCTGACAGAGGAAATGGGGATGAATGGATGTTGTGTACCAGTAGATTGACAGAGCAGACCAGGTCAGGGATATGGCCTTGTGTGGGGAAAGTGATGTGCTGGGTGAGGTTGAAATCCACATACTTTGTTGCAGTGTGGACAGGGGAAAATGGTGGCGATGGTTGGTGGTGGTGGTTGAGCCCATTTCTCTCTCCTTGCAGTGCTGTCACTTTTCCTCTGTGGCACAGTGGCGTTCCATGTCATGACGTGCAATTCCTTCCTGCGCGGATTTGTTAGATAGGATAGGAGCACCTATCTAGTGCAATGTGTTCCCAGTTGCTGAATGTGATGTTGAAGTTCTTCAGACTGGTCTTGATATTGTCCTTGAAACGTTTCTTTTGTCCGCCGGGAGCTTGCGGGCCTTCCTTCAGCTGGGAGTACAGGATCTGTTTGGGGAGATGTGTGTTGGATTATGCGGATGACATGCCCTGTCCATCGGAGTTGGTGCTGTATTATTGTGGTGGTGATGCTAGTCATGTTGGCCTCTTCCAGAATGCTGTTGTTGGTGCGTCTGTCCTTTCAGCTGATCCTTTGGATCTTTCATAAGGATCTTTGGTGCTATTGTTCCAGGGCTCTCAGGTGCCTGCTGTAGGTAGTCCATGGCTCTGCTCCATACAGTAGGGTGAAGAGAACAACAGCTCTGCAGACCAGGAGTTTTGTTTGGGCCTTTAGGTCTCGGTCTTCAAAGACTCTTTTCCTGAGTCTAGCGTAAGTGCCACTGGTACAACTCAGGTGATGGTTGACCTCTGGGTCAATGTCAGCTTTTGAGGGGAGAAGGCTGTCAAGGTAAGGGAAGTGATCAACGTTTTCAATAATTTTGTTGTCCACTTTTATGGTGGGCTGGGTAGATGGCTGGTTGGGTGGAGGTTGTTATAGGATCTGGGTCTTCTTGATGTTTAATGCTAGACCCAGGTTCCTGTATGCTTTGGCAGAGGCCTTCAGAATGTCCCGGAGGTCTTCTGTGGAGGGGATTTG
>NC_079214.1:29543956-29603956 GCF_029633865.1 Lampris incognitus | reverse complement strand
TTGCGTGTCTGCATCTGGTTGATTTGATGGGTATGACCCGACACATGTTTGAACAAAGACACAAGAGAACGATAGAGCACATGTTTGTTTGCAGGCCTGTTTGTGTGTGCATAAGCATATGTAAATGTGTGTGTGTTCATTTTCAAGTGGTGAAGGAGAGGTCGATTGATGGCAACTGTGTGCGATTGTGGTGTTATATTTATAGGATTAGGGTGTCACAGATACAAGAGCGTCCATGTAATCCTCAACTAATCTAACATAATCTCATCTGTAATGACACTGTGGAGTACCACACACATAACCGACAGTGGCATGTCTTACCTTCTGTCTCTGGTTCACTCCATCTCTTACACACAAATTTAAATACTTAACTTGAACACACATGCTGAGTCCAAATAGCACAAGGCTGACATTTATGGGTTAATAATGGGTTGCTCCACAGGGTCAGGCTGTCAGTCACTGGCACATATTCATCAACATGACTAAAGCTGTTGAATATTAACTTAATTTGCCAGCACATGTAATTGGAATCATGGTATTTTCAGTAGGGTAGTACTCGTCTGTTCAATGGGAAACATATGCACACAGAAACACTCACCTATCACCTTGAGGCCTTCACATTGCCCCGTAGACAGTATTCCACCGAGACTGTTAAAGGATGTTTTAACAACTGTTGGGTCTTGCATTGTAAATTTGATAAACACCTCCCTTCTCTCAGGCTGTGTTCCAGCTGCTTTCAAACATGCTGTAGTACAGCCCCTCATCAAAAACAGCAATCTTGATCCCTCTGTTCTTTCTAACTTCAGGCCAATTTCTAGCTGCCTTTTCTTTCAAATGTCTTAGAGAAAGTAGTTTATGTACAATTACAAACGCACCTAGAAATTAATGGCATTTCTGAAAAGTTCCAGTCTGGTTTCAAATCACGTCACAGCACTGAAACCGCCCTTTTAAGAGTTTTTAAGGATCTTCTTTTAACTGTGGACTCTGGGAACTCTGCTGTTCTGGTGCTTTTGGACCTGACTGCTGCCTTTGACACGGTTGACCATAATATTCTTTTGTCATGTCTTGAGCTGTGGGTAGGCATTAAAGGTACTACCCTAGAATGGTTCAAGTCTTATCTGTCACATAGAAGCTTTTCTGTCCATACAGACCAATTCTCTTCAGCTGCAGCCCCACTTAACTGTGGGGTCCCTCAAGGCACCATTTTGGGCCCCATTCTCTTCTCATTGTATATGCTGCCCTTGGGGTCCATTTTTAAAAAAGATAATATGTATTTTCATTGTTTTGCTGATTTGCAAATCTATCTGCCTATAAAAACAAACAGCAGAGATTCTTTACAGGCTTTGCTGAGTTGTTTAAAGGATGTCAAAATATGGATGGAGTTAAACTTCCTGAAACTAAATCAAAATAAGACTGAAATAATTGTATATGGAGAACCTGATCTTCTGGATGGTTATGATAGCACTCTTGGCCCTTTAGCTTCTTACAGTCGCTCTTCTGTTAGGAATCTTGGTGTGATTTTTGACGGCTCTTTTAACTTTGATAAACAAATAAGCTCAGTCATGAAAACAAGTTTTTTTTAATTGCACCTTCTTGGAAAAGTAAAAGCCTATCTCCCTCCAAATGATCTTGAAAGGGTAATTCATGCATTTATTACCTCTCGTTTGGATTATTGTAATTCATTGTATGTTGGTGTAGCTCAGTCATCACTTCATCGCCTGCAGCTAGTACAAAATGCAGCTGCTCACCTTCTGACAGGAAAGAAATGACGTGATCACATAAGGCCTGTACTGGCCTCCCGTCATTGGCTCCCTGTCTGTTTTAGGATCCAGTTTAAGATTTTATTACTTGTTTTGAAGTCTTTAAATGGGCTGGCACCACCTTATTTATCTGAGCTAATACATCATCATACACCAATCAGAGCACTCAGGTCAACAAACCAGATGCTCTTACATGTTCCGAGATCCAGGCTTAAGAATAGGGGCGACAGAGCCTTTGCAGTGGCTGCCCCTGATCTCTGGAACAATCTACCAGTACAGATAAGATGTGCTCAGACCCTAGAGACTTTTAAATCTTTGTTAAAGACCTACCTCTTCTTGCTGGTATTCAATTCAAGTTGAGCTTGACACCATGATTTTATTGTGCAAATATACTTTTATGTTTTATTGTTTACATTTTATATTCTTTATTTTATTATGTTTTCTTTACATATATTTTTATATTCATATGTGTCAATTATTTTATATTGTATTTTAAGCTTGTGCAGCCCTTTGGTTCAACTGTGGTTGTTTTAAATGTGCTGTATAAATAAACATGACTTGACTTGACTATCCCATCCACGCCCCTCTCTACAAATTCTACAGCTTCAGAACCAGTCAGAACTACGTGCCCCGACGCCTGAGAAGGCGGCCTGGTTTCTGGATGCGGCCATTGCCGCACGCCATAGCACCCAACGTCCCGACATCACTGAAGAGGAACACAGAAACTCACATATGCTGTTCACTCTGCACATATATCAATACCGCATGGAAAAGACCGGAAAAGGAGGAAGTAAGTACACAGCTGTAATAATAATAATAATTTACATAAAACATGTGGAACTATTATCTGTTAGTAGGTATGGATATGGTAGCTGTTGGCGGCACGGTGGCGCAGTGGTTAGCACGGTCGCCTCCCAGCAGGAAGGTCCTGGGTTCGAGCCCCAGGGTAGTCCAGACATGGGGGTCATCCCGGGTCGTCCTCTGTGTGGAGTGTGCATGTTCTCCCCATGTCTGGTTGGGTTTCCTCCGGGTGCTCCGATTTCCTACCACAGTCCAAAGACATGTAGATCAGGTGAATCGATCGTACTAAAATGTCCCTAGGTGTGTGTGTGTTGGCCCTGTGATGGGCTGGCAACCTGTCCAGGTTGTCTCACCGTGTGCCACCCAGTGAAAGCTGGGAGAGACTCCCGCATCCTGCGACACCGGTTGGGATAAGCGACTTGGATTATGGATGGATGCTAGCTCTTATGAATCATCAGCATAAACTTCAGTGCACTCACACACACACACACACCGGTTCTGTGTCAGACAGGTTGACAGTCTTCACTGGTTTGCCTGCCAAATGGATTCACTGAGATATGACAAATTCACATGTGCACAAATAACAACGTTAATGCAGTCACAATAATAATGTGCATCAGAGAATGTCTAACACTGATACCGGCAACTGTGAGTGTCTGAGAGGCAGGAATTTGTGTGTGTGTGTGTGTGTGTGTGTGTGTGTGTGTGTGTGTGTGTGTGTGTGTGTGTGTGTGTGTGTGTGTGTGTGTGTGTGTTTGCTTGTGTGTGAGAGAAACAGAGTTATCACACCTGCAAAACACAAAGGAGGTTTGCCGCAATGACAAGACTAATCTTGGGTGAATGTTTTAATCTTGGACAGATGCTGACAGAATTAGCTGTCTTGGGATCACACACTGTTGCCACAGCCTGTTTTCACCCATGTCTGACTCACACAGTCACATTCTAATGAGGCGTGAGCTCCCTCTGAGTTACGTTACCCCTTCAATTTACTAACAAGTAACTTAAAAATTAAGAAGAAAAAAAACAGTCTCTGGTGAATGAACGCACGAGGAAATCAGCCGATTCCCATGTACATTCAAGTGACAGCATGTATGTATCAATTTGCAAATTCAGAGTAAATAAGCTCATCTGTTTGTGGCCTCATCTTATTTTTCTGTAGTTTTAATGGGTGGAAGAACACTTTCTGCTTCACTAACTGACAGGCATTTTGGTAAGAGTAATTACAGTATGTGAAAAAGGTGTACAGGATGAATCTATGCCCTTGGTGGTTGTGCAAGACTAGATGTAGCAGCAATAAATAAATCAGAACTTGGCCTTTTTAGAAATCACTTAAATTTGTCCTTTTACCTTCCCTTACACTCCCCTTCTATCTCGCTCTTATCTCCTTCGCCCTTTCTTCTTCTTCTTCTTCTTCTTCTTCTTCTTCTTCTTCACTAGTGTCAGGTGGTCGTAGCCGCCTTCACCTGTTGGACCTCGGCAGCTGTGATGTCAGTGTGCTTGGGGGAGGGGGGAGGGGCAGGGAGAACTCTTCCCCCAGCTCTGCACCTCTCTGCCTGTCTCTCTCTGCCCTTGGCAATGTGATCCTAGCCCTGGTCAACGGCAGCAAGCACATCCCATACAAGTGAGTTGGGTGAATGTGAATGTGTACTATGCATGCATACAGTACGTAGGTGTGTTCGTATCTTTCTCATTGCCTTGATCATACCTGACAGAAGCAGGGGAAAGGAACAAGAACAAAGGAGTGACAATGAGAGGAGAGAGGTTGATTACAGTGCTTTGGAGGAAGAAAGGATAGGAGAAAGGAAGGAAGGGAAGAGTATGAATACGGTAAGATGTTTTGGAGGAAAGTAGAGGAAAGGAAGGACGCGGTCTATTGAGGTGTTTTTTCAGTTTCAGGGAGTTAATGTTTTAAACAACAACAGCTGCTGTTCCATATTCATTAAATCCATTTGGCCATCTGAGTGAATATGGGAGAGAGAGAGAGAAAGAGAGGGCAAGAGAGAGAGAACGCTTGAAGCTGGAAGGGGGGAGTAGGAAAGAATCTGGTAACATCTGGTAACAGAAAATTCACCAAAATTGGAAAACAGGAAATTGAGAAAATGAAAGACCCAGAGAAAGAGAAGAGTATAGCAAGTACAAGGAAGATCCCAGGAACTGAATTTGTTTTCCCTGAGGCTATATGACTATATCTTTCAGGAGTAGACCATACTCTCAAAGTCTTTGTGTTACCCCCTCCCCCTTACTCACCCACTTTCCTTCCTCCCTTGTTTCTTCCGTCTTGCTCTCCAGCTGTTTCTGACTTTATCCTTAAGGCTGTGTAGCTCTTTGTGTCCCATGGTTAATTTAATCACCAACCTGTGCATCTACATTGCAAAATACTGTGCCACCTAATGCTGGAATTATAGAACACTCTCTCTCTCTCTCTCTCTCTCTCTCTCTCTCTCTCTCTCTCTCTCTCTCTCTCTCTCTCTCTCTCTCTCTCTCTCTCTCTCTCTCTCTCTCTCTTTCTCTTTCTTCTTCACACATTCCCACTTGTGCCACAGCTGGTTACATTCAGGAGCCACAAATCCATCTGAATGCATCCTGCGCATCATATTCTTCATATATTTTATAATTCCATTATAATTCTGTTACCCTCTTTCAACTTTGTATTGTGTAAATTGTGTAAACACAACATCCATTGCATGTTGTCTGTCTTGGGAGAGAGATCCCTCCTCTGTTGCTCTCCCTGAGGTTTCCACCTATTTTTTCTCCCTGTTAAAGTTTTTTTTTAAAAATTTTAGGGAGTTGTTCCTTATCCAATGAGAGGGTCTAAGGACAGGATGCTGTGTTGCTGTAAAGCCCACCCAGGCAAATTTGTAATTTGTGATATTGGACTATACAAATAAAATTGACTTGACTTGAATGTTAAGCCACATTTGTAATTTTAAATTCTAATATGAACTAGTTTTGTTTCCAGTAGCTGTTAATAAGCGATTTGACAATATCTCTGTGCACATGACTTTGTAATCAAAAACACTCAAAAGAAAAATGAAACGGGGCCAATAAAAGTTGATTACCATTTGGAGAAAAACAACAGTTTATCTGCAAACTTCATCCCCCTAGCTGAGCTTAGAAAACTTCTGTGAGCTGGCAAAGTTGTTTTATATTGCAGACGGGAATACAGCAAGTGACTTTGGAGACTCATTTTGCGATCAGTTGGAGAGGAGTTTGGACAAGCTGTTTCATAGAACAACTTCTCATTTCTCTAGAACCAAGAAATCTGAAAAGCCCAAAAAAAATTTTTGACTTTTTTTTTTTCAATATCCAGTGCCTCCTTCACTGGCATATCGGTAAGAACGGTACTTTTATCCTGTCTTCTTCAGAGATATGATTTTTGTGGGTCAGTATTAGGATGCAGTCAGGTGTCTTCAGTGGTTAATAGTCTTTAGGCAGCATTGCTAGGCAAGGATGAACTGGGATGGGTCCTAGCGGGGTTGGTTGTTGTCACAGATTGTCACATATGACAACTTGCTCCAAAATAACTGAGTCAGGTTGCCCCAAAAAGGCATGAAACAGTGCTGCTTTTTTTTAACTGTGTTTTGTAAGGTGCCCTTGAGTGCTATGAAAGGCACTCATAAATAAAATGTATTATTATTGTTATTATTATTATGTGTATTTATACTGGATTAGCTTTGTGTAGAATTGTGGATGAGGTATCATGGAATAACTTCGTGTCTCCTCTCTGTACAAAACTATGGTTTTGAACATCCATAATGTCCAGTGTCATCTTTTAACATGTGAGGGGTGGTGGTGGTGGGGGGGTGGGGTAAAAAATTTTTTGAAAAAACTGTTCTGAACTCAGATAACAGTGACTTGGACCACATGTAAAAAGGGTGTTTACTTGAGAAAAGGTAGTCCCACATATTACTGTTATATTTTTGTAAGGCTGCATCCTCTGGTTTTTGAATCAGAAGCAGTGTGACAACATCACTATGTGGCACAATGCCCTGCTCTCCTGTCACCCTCTCCTGCACTCCCCCCATTTGCTCTCTGTGAATGCTCCTGTCAAATTCAAAACCCTTGTGCTGGCAAAAAAAAAAAAAACTCCAAAAAGAGTCATTCCTCCTCTTGCCCATGCCATACAGTTCCCTTCTAACAGGCACCTTTGTCCTCCCTCTCCCTGTGGCATTCATACCACATCTTACAACCAGATCTTATGTCTCGGCTCCTCGATGGAAGAATGACCTGCCCACACGTTTTGGACTGAGTTGGCTATGAATAAGCAGACTTCTCTGTGCTCACCTACTCTCTTCCATTATGTGTACTTTACCTAATTAATATCTTATTGCAATTAAGCACCCTGCTACTTAGCACCTCTCTGCTATACACGACCATGTAAGGATAATATTTTGTTCATTCTTTTATCTTGGCGCTGCAGCTTTGACCTCTACACTGTTCTTTGCTAGTCACTTGTAATGAGCTTGTCGGTGATCAAGGAAGCTAATTTCAAAGTGACACACACTGTAACATGTTCCTACTAAAAGTATCAGCCAAGTGCTTTGAATGTACTGTTGTTGCAAATGAACTCTACCAATGAATCTGGCCATCGGCAAAATTTAAATTTGGTCCAATTTCTTAAGTCACTAAAATTGTTGCAGAGGTAAATACTAAATGATTTAAAGCTACACCTTGATTATAAAATGTTTTATTTAACTTAACTTGATACCCAATGTGATACTGTTTGAACACGCTAAGCTTCAGAGATCCATACGAACTTAAAAAGACTTGCCAAGAAATGTGATAGCCCCTTCCCCAACTATTGAATGAAGAAAAAAAACATTTTTATATGTTCATATTGTTATATCTCTTGAGTTCTGTATTGTAGATTATTTGTAGCTTGGTCGTCCACGTGATGTTAGCATAGCAGGATAAACACAGCTGCAGCTAATGCCTCATTTGCGCAGTAGGCAGCACGTCAGTCTCATAATCTGAATGTCATGAGTTCCCCTCATATGGGGCAAACCGTTTTTTTGGGTGGCACGGTGGCCCAGTATTTAGCACTGGTGCCTCACAGCAAGAAAGTGCTGGATTCGAACCCCAGGCCATCCCAGGTCATTTCTGTGTGGAGTTTGCATGTTCTCCCTGTGTCTGCGTGGGTTTCCTCTGGGTGCTCCGGTTTCCTCCCACCATCAAAAAGACATGCATGTTAGGGTTAATACTCCTGTCTATGCCTCTGACAAAGGCAATGGAAAGAAGACCTGGAGTTGGTCCCCGGGCGCTGCAGCTGCCCACTGCTCCTATACAATAGGATGGGTTAAATGCAGAAGACAAATTTGTTGTAAGAATACAATGACAAAATAAAATGGCTTTCTTCTTCTTCTCTGATGACACTGATAATCGCTCTGTTGGCTAGGTGATCCAGTGCACCTATCAGCATTGACAGACAGACAGACAGACAGACAGAGCCAGCACTAACTATGGTCAATAGTACTGTCAATGCTGGTTCTTTGGCATACCTACATCAAACTCAATAAACTGGTCTAGGATTCAGTTACTCTGTAATCTTCCACATTTGGCTGTGATGTGCTGTGTAGCAAGCAAATGTATCAAACAGTAACCATTAGAATAAGAGACTACAAATGTGTTCATGGTTTTGATATTTGGGATTTAGCCAGTGTCTTAAATAGATAGAATGTATCATAAATGACATTTATTTTTCATGTTACTCTTTACGATTGAAGTAAAATTCCCTCGATATTTTTTCAACTTGGAAGTCATAAAATTTACAAATAGTTATCCTAGATATAGATAACTAGATGAAGAGAAAGGGGAAGAGAGAAAGAAGAGGGTAATGAATAGCCTGCAGCAGCATAGGAGAGAGAAGGGGAGGGAGAACACCGAGGGGAGAGGGTTGGTCAAGAAAGGAGAGAGAGCAAGAGTGTGTGTGTGTGTGTGTGTGTGTGTGTGTGCGTGCGTGCGTGTGTGTGTGCGTGCGCATGTGCACACGTATGATGAATGTGTGTGTGTGTAATGCAAGTATGTGCATTGAAGCTGATGGCCTCAGGGTATGTTTTGGTAAAAAGAGGGACAGCAGCATGAAGTATTGGGCCACGGAGCCCTGCAGGTCTAAGCCCACAAAACACACACGCACACACACACACACACACACATACACACACTGAAAAAGCAATGAATAACTGCAGTGGCCCACCCAGGAGAAACTCTTCTTAAACACACAGCCTAGTTTATTTCCATCAGCTAATTTAATCTCGCCGGGAGATGGATAATCATGTTAGACAAAATAATATCCACATGTCTTTCTTAGGTTGTTTGGATTTAATGAGATTTTATGGTGTCCTTTCTTTTATTAAGAGGACTAGATAGGAAACCTCCAGTCTAGAGGCCAGTTTCGACTTTAATCTTCAATGTAGATCATGGTACAGCCAAACTGTCTATTGCAGAAGAATAAAAGTTCCTATAATGGGGATAGAAGAGGTTACAACCACATGAATAACCCACCCATTTTAACCCTCATAAATAAATAACTAAAACTTTAAGTCTTTAAATTTTTTTAAAAATCCTCAACCCCCTCTAAACCTCTCTTTCGTGGCTGAATTCTGAATTGAACTGTGAACAAATTAAGGGAAGTGAGTGCAGATGTCACGTGACCTTTCTTCATAGAGCATGTCTTGCAGCTTTGTTCTGAACTTAGTGTAGGGAGTTTCAATAGCACAGCTCAAAAGAGATGATCCTTTCCTTCATCCTGTGATCAATGGTCCAGATGGATAAAGATTTTTTTCTATCCCTTTTCTCCCCAATTGTACCCATCCAATTACCCCACTTTTCTGAGCCGTCCCAGTTGCTGGTCCACCCCCTCTGCCAATCCAGGGAGGGCTGCAGACTATCACACGTGTCCTCCGATACATGCGGAGTCAGTCGCCAGTCACTTCTTTTCACCTGACAGTGAGGAGTTTCACCAGGGGGACGTAGCACGTGGGACGATCATGCTATTCCCCCCAGCTCCCCCTCCCCCTGAACAGGTGCCCTGACTGACCAGAGGAGGTGCTAGTGCAGTGACCAGGACACATACCCACATCCAGCTTCCCACCTGCAGACATGGCCAGTTGTGTCTGTATGGACGCCTGACCAAGCCAGAGGTAACGCGGGGATTCGAACTGGTGATCCCCGTGTTGGTAGGCAATGGAATAGACTGCTACGCTACCTGGACACCTCAGATGGATAAAGATTCAAATCCTTTTCTTCATCCTTTGGTGACCATCACCAGCATAAATATCAACGAAAATTGAGCCAGTGAGAAATCAAGCAGTTTTTAATCACATTTTTACATTGGTTTTCTTCTCAAGATGTTTGTCTTTCTGTGCTTCTTTCTTGCTGTATGTGTTTCACCAGAGACAGCAAGTTGACCATGCTGTTGAGGGAGTCACTAGGCAACATGAACTGCCGGACCACAATGATTGCTCACATCTCCGCCTCTCCCAAGGATTTCTCAGAAACACTTTCCACCATCCAGATTGCATCCCGTGTCCTCCGCATGAAAAAGAAGAAAACTAAAGTCACTGTTGTAAGTTAATATAAGGTGTCAGTGTTTATAATCAGAAGTTAAAAACAAATACTTCACCATGGTGGGAAACCTTAAAAGTCATAGTCTAATGCAAAAGATAAATGTAATTTAAGTCCCTGTGGTGATACCCATAAACTTTAATCCATTATGCAAAATTACATTCAAAGCTGAAATCCATGATTTCCCTGATCTTTCCCTCCGTCTGGTAGTGAGAACTTCAAACAGGGTGTAGCAGTTATTGACTATTTTAGCATGCAGTCAATAATCTGATTAAGGGGAATCTGAATTAAGGTGATAGTTTTGATGAAAGTGTCTACATGTGTTCACAGTCATGCAATCTCTTCAATGATCCGAGTTTACAAGACTCAACGGGTAGTCAAATTGTTGGATAGTGGAAGCTATATTGTGGGCAACTTTTCCAGACTTTGTGGAAAATGTCTCCGCTCTAGATTTTTACCTGTCCAAAAACTTTAGGATGCTTATATCATTCATTTTTATTGACCTTGAACAGCATTTCAGTCTCGTTCCAGAAAAGCCGTTGTTTACTGCTGCTCGCCGTGTGGTCTGTTGTTTACGGATCAGATGCCAGCAGCGTTTTTGGTCCATCTGCACAACAGATTCTCTGAAAGAACTCTAATTAAGGCATATACAAAGCAACATAAATTGAATGTCAAATGAAAAATCAAGCTCTGTTAATCACATTAAGCTTGTGTTGATTTAGACCTTAATTTGATTAAAATAGTTTAAGATTTTTACTTGACAGGTAGCATAAACAAATTATTGTCTTAATCTGATTAAAATTAACTTTTTAACTTGCATGTAAACACACTGACTGTCACTTGTGTACTGTTAGCTCAGCAGTAGTTTCCACCTTTGTAAAAGGGGCATGCTTGGACCAAAGTTAAACGAGCAATCTAATGTATTACAAGCTACATCAAACTATGTGGGAACACTGTTGTAATGCAATATTGATTGTAGAATTGGCAGATTAGCTGTTCAATAGAAGTATAGCCACATCATTGTCACATTTCTATCCTTTATTCCTGCGTGAGTGGGAATCTGTTAGCCGGTGCTGTGTCGTTTGTCCTACCTGGTCAAAAGTTTCAGCAGCAGTATGTGGAGAGTGTCTCCCACCATGGTAAAGATGCCAGTTAGCATTATGAAACCTGACTCCATGGTCTAAATGGATAAAATAACTATTAATTAATAGAGAAAACCCCTGGATTTCAGCTTTGACTGAATAAAAAAAAAAGTCACATTGGTGAATTATGTTACTAAAGACTGAAAGGAATGTTAGCCTCAAAAACAAGCGACCTATTTTTTTTCCCTTCCTCTCTTTACACCATTCCCTGCCTCTTCCCTCACTCTCTGTCCATCTCATTATGTGTCTACCCAGCAATACACCTCCAGCTCCTCCGGGGGGGAGAGCTCCTGTGAGGAAGGCCGCATGCGTCGGCCAACCCATCTACGACCTTTCCATCACCGTGGCGATGCTGACTCCAACCTTCCATTGCTCCGCCTCTCCAGTGACCCTGACGAATACTCAAGCAGCGAGCAGTCATGTGACACAGTGATCTACGTTGGTCCTAATGGGGCTGCTGTCTCAGATAGAGAACTGACCGATAATGAGGGGCCACCAGAGTTTGTTCCAATTGTACCTGCTTTGCTCCGTGGCAAAGCCTCAGAGCAGCATCAACCACAGAGTCAGGCAGCTGGAGCCCAGAGCAAGGTGATTAAAGGAAAAGTAAACTCATGGTTAAAATACAGTTTGGAGGGTAGAATATGATCTGAACTAACAATCCATGCAAATAATTGAAAAGAAAGCACTCATACAACTTAGAAATCTGTCTCTGAAAGTCAGTTTCTAAGAATTCTCTCGTCAGATAAATCTCACAGCTTGCTTGTGTCAGGCTGTGTCTCCACCAGAGACTCCGTTTTGTGGCAGTAGGTTGAAGGCGAGTACTTGCATAATACCCGAGGCTGCCACAGGTGGTGAGCACTTAGGTGCTGCGCATTTGTGTTGCTGTGTAATATTAAATACCATTGAAGCTGTGTGACATAAACTGTAAGCTGTTTCCTTTATTTTTTAGATTTGCACAGCTTATTAAGGACTCTTTTTTTTGGGAGGGGGGGGTTTCCCCCTTTTTCCACCCAGTTGCACTTGGCCAATTATTCCACTCTTCCAAGCCATCCCGGTTGCTGCTCCACCCCCTCTGCCAATCCGGGGAGGGCTCCAGACTACCACATGCCTCTTCTGATACATGTGGAGTTGCCAGCCACTTCTTTTCACCTGACAGTGAGGAGTTTCACCAGGGGGACGTAGCGCATGGGAGGATCACGCTATTTCTCCCAGTTCCCCCTCCCCTGAATAGGCACCCCGACCGACCGACCAGAGGATGCACTAGTGCAGCGACCAGGACACATACCTCCATCCGGCTTGCCAACCACAGACACAGCCAATTGTGTCTGTAGGGACACTCGACCAAGCCGGAGGTAACACGGGGATTCGAACTGGCGATCCCCATGTTGGTAGGCAATGGAATAGACCGCCACACCACCCAGACGCCCCATTAGGGGCTGCTTTGTAGTTTATTACACAATAGAGATGTGTCCGCCCTCTACTGTGTTCTCTCTGAACCAGAGCCAAAAAGACATGGTCAGTCTTAGTCCATGATATGATTGAGAGAAGGAAAGATTTAGGAGAATATCATCGGCTTATACACGAATTGAAATTAAAGGAGACTAGGTTTATAGCGTAGTTTCCTAAGAGCAGTGGAGAATTAGAGGAATTTCTCCATCTAATTTCACCCAACATAACTAAACAAGACATTTATTTTTTTCCCCTGTGCAGCTTGTTTACGTCACCATTGAGTTCCTGTTTGTCATTAGGTCTCACCCACACTTCAGCCTGATTGGGTGGTAGTGCTCAAAGTGACATTGATTAGCTGTGTGCTTTAAGTTGAAGTCAAAACTTCTTCAGCTCCTGAACAGGTGAAACACTCAAAGTTTAGTACCTGTATTGGGCCGAGGGCACTGAAGCGCCAGATGACCATAGGAAACAAAGAGAAAGGGCAGGTTCTCAGTGAAAGACAGGTCTCTGTCAGAGACCATGGATGTATTATAGTAGAACTGGATACCGGATCCAAAAATGGTGCCTGTTCGTTCCTATGAGAATTGCTCGCCTGACGCCTACGCCGAAAAAGTTTCCGGCTTCCGGGTTATTTCCGGGTACATGGGGCCCACTGAATATGCGCAGTTGTGTTACTCCCATCATGCCTCTAGGGCTATGAGAACAGCTCGTACACGCTACACACATTATTATGAATCCCACGGCATAACGCCTCGTACACAGCCATGCTGTCATGCAAAAAAAAAAAAAGATTTTTTCTGGGCTTTGGAATTTTTTAAAAAGATTAAAACCCCGTGGCTTAAAAACATACAATACAAAGAGTAATAATTGACCATGATTATAGTTGCAGGTGTCCTGTCAACAGTTTTACAGACATCTCTTTTACAACGGTGGTCTATGGGGAAAATGTTTTTTGTGCCACCGCAGGGGATTTTTTGCTGCAATACCACGAGTGACCACTGGAAAAAAATTGGCTGCAAGGCTGAGCGGCAGCACCATATCCAGTTCTACTATAATACATCCATGGTGGAGACAGCCTAAATGCTCTGACATAATTTCACTTCGGATTCGCAAACGGCTACTAAGACTGGAAGCATTGGGATCACAGGCTATTACACTGACCATATATTTTCACACCATTTTCCTGCACTGAAGGAAGTTGTTAGTCTAATTCCTTTTTTTTCTGCCTTCTGAGTCACTTTCTGCCATCTTTTGTGCGGATGTTGATTTCCATTTAAACATTTTGCCCCTTCTGTATTTGAAGAGTGGCACCGGTGGAGTTAATCAGCATTGAGTCTATGTGACATCACGCATCACTCTTCCAGCAGACTGCATGGCTCCTCCTGGCGGCATTAAAAAAATTACGGTGCAAAGATACAAAAACGCTCGCAGTGCTTTCATAAATGGTCAAATACGCCTGAACCTATGCCTGTACTTATGTTACTTTTCTATTCCTTTTAAGCATCCATTGATGGACAACTCTTCACCAATTCTTTGTCTCTTTTGTGCCTTAATGTCTTTATGTCTTCTGCGAAAGGCCCAGCCACAGCCTGAGTCCAAGACCCAGTCTGGTGGCCTTTCCTCCCAGCCTGTGCACCAACCACCCCAATCCCTGCTAGGACAGCCCCTGGCCCCTGTCCCAGAGGAAGGAGCCGAATGTCTCAAGTGTAACACATTTGCTGAACTGCAAGAGAGACTAGACTGCATTGATGGCAGTGAGGAGGTGAAAATAGTTTTCCATTTTATGGATTGTTTTCATTATTTAATAAGGCATATATACATAAAATCAAAATGAGAGAGAAATCAGAAAACAGATTTTTTAATATTTTGTTCTATGCTAGGAAGACAATGGCGTAGTTGATATTAACTGCCAGTTTCAACAATTCGTCTTAATATGGATTTTTTTCAAATGGGAAAAAAATAGGGATGCACTGATATGGAAAGGGTTATTGGATATTAGACATATGCCAGGCTAAAATCGAGTATCATTATCAATGTCATACATTTTATCCAAGAATAAACGCCAAAATTAAAGTCCATGAGTAGTTTGACATAAATGAATACAATGGATTGATTTACTGCATTTTTTTTTTTTAGTGAATTTTTGTTTTCCCCCAATGGGTGGCACAGTGGCACAGCGTTTAGCACGGTCACCTCACAGCAAGAAAGTCCTGGGTTCGAGCTCTGGGGTAGTCCAGCCTTGGGGGTCGACCGGGGTCATCCTCTGTGTGGAGTTTGCATGTTCTCCCAGTGTCGGCGTGGGTTTCCTCCGGGTGTTCCAGTTTCCTCCCACAATCCAAAGACATGTAGGTCAGGTGAATTGGCCGTACTAAATTTTCCCTAGGTGTGTGTGTGTGTGTGTGTGTGTGTGTGTGTGTGTGTGTGTGTGTGTGTGTGTGTGTGTTGGCCCTGTGATGGACTCGCGGCCTGTCCAGTGTGTCTCCCGGCCTGCCGCCCAGTGACTGCTGGGATAAGCTCCAGCATCCCACGACCCTGAGAGCAGGATGAGCGGTTTGGATAATGGATGAATGGATGGATTATTTTTATCAAGGAAAACAAATCGAACTGAACAATTACAGTTGAAAGACTCTATGATATTTTTTAACATTTTAACATCCCCGGATCCCATGGCACATGGAAGCTTGTATTTCTTTAATGGTAAAAAAAAAAGATTCTCTCCTGATCACTGGACCAAAAAGTCCAGTGACCTCAACCTAATGGTCTACATCTGCAGAGTTCAGCAAAAGTAATGGAATTGTTTGGTACTTGGTATCAGCCAATACTTAAAGATTTGTATTTTGAATTGGTGTCATTAGTGAAAAAGTGATAAAGGTGCATCCCTAGAAAAATTATTCCATCTGTATCTATGTAACCTGTGATATCAATGGATATCACAACCATTCCTTAACAATAACAGCTACTTTATACCACCTTAAAAAGTGCCCTTTATTTCTCCCATACAATTTTCCATCATTTAACTCTTTCTTTTAGGTGGCAAAGTTCCCATTTGAGGAGGTTCCAGCGAGTAACCAGGGTGTCAAACAGGAGACAGGATTGGCTTCAGCTCCACTGGCTTCTGCCCCTTCTGGCCCCAGACATTGCTCAGATACAGATGCCCGAACTGGTAAAGTTTGAAATTCATTCTTTTTATGAAGAAATGAAGGCCCAGGTACTAACTATGTTAGTGATTGTATAAATATGTATCTTTTCTATACTTTGTGTTTTTTCACTTACTCTGGGGGCAACAAATTGAAAATTTTACCAACTGTCAGTCTTTAGCTTTAGATAGTGATAATTGCTACAGAAAAGATTGATGTTATCCTTACCTGACTTTGGTTCCCAGTGAGAATTTTGCAAAACAATGATCTGTCAAACATCCCGCAGGTTCTGCTAGTCCTAGAGGAGGCACAGTAGAGCTCACCTCCTCTTCCCCAGGAGCCTCCAGGAGGAGGACCAATGACCAGCAACTCCAGGAGATCAGGGAGGTGGTGGAGGAGGCTGAGCTTGCCCAGACAATGATCCACAGCCTGGCCCAGAGTTCTGGTTCCTCTTTAGCTACCAGTACCAGGAGCGTCACAGGAAGCAGCAGCACCACATCGAACTCCATGTGCAGGACCAAGAACAACACGCTTCATGAAAGGTGAGGGCAGACATTGTGTCCTGAAAATGTGTAGCACCTGGTCATCAGCGGGACTTCACTACACAATCCATCCGATAGCTATATACCATTTTGTGGGTCAGGCTCGTAGTGGCAACAGGGTCAGCAAAGCCTATTAAGAAGGGTGAACCCCACAACCATACAGAGAAAAAAAAATTCCATTGCTTGTATCAGCAATGTCAATCATTTAGTCACTAGTCAATACTTGTGACTATATTTGAGGGTTGAACCAAATCAAACTGAGAGCTTCACTTGATCATTCAGCTTCTTCTTGACATTGATACTGATACAGCAACTGATTCATGTGGTTGCACCTTCTCAGCTGTGAATATCACAGTCATCAAATTAAACTAGTTATAAGTCCATCATCCTCGACCGCAGTTAGGAAGAATCCAGTGCAAGAGAAAGTTCGAAGACAAACAAAATAAAAGCATGTTTGTGGGTCTACATGAGATGTCATGTTTATTGTTAGATCAGTGTTTTCAAAGATAGAATGATGGGGTTAGTGATTGACATTATCAGCCATATGTCTGATGTTAACTGCAAATATGGCATTTACTGTTTACTGTTGTCTGACTGGACAGCCGTGAGTCTCTGAGTGGTGGCAGCAGCAGCGAGGGTAAGGCACGCCCGATAGGATCACCACGCCTTGGAATTGCCAGCCTAACCAAAACTGCAGACTACAGGTAGAGTACACACACACACATACACACACACACAAACACATGTATGTCTTTAAAACAAGTATTTTGAAAAAATTTCAAATTTGATACTTTTTATAACCTTGTTGACATATTTAAATTCTTGTTTATTTAAGTAATAACAGATAGGAACAAAGTGTGCACACACCCAGAAAAAATATTTTTTTCTGCCTGAGGAAGAGCTCAAAACATTGCCAAATAAAATAAGTATTAGGAGCATTTCAGTGTGAAGACCTCACTCCTTTGTTCTATGACTTAAAAAAAAAAATATATATATATATATACATGTACATATATGTTTATTTTATCAACACCATTGACAGTTTAAAAAAACTATATAGTGTAGAGTGTGTAGTGTGTGTGTGTGTGTATATATATATATATATATATACATTTATTTATCTATTTACGTAATAACAGAAGAGCAACCAAGTGTGCACACACCCAGAAAAAAATATGCAAAGATTGTTTTTGTACATTGTTTGTAAACAAATCTTAACATTCCACTCCTCACTTGTTGAACACTTTTATCTACACCATTGATGGTTTCCGGGGAAACAAAAACGCTATATATATATATATTTACACACACACACACACACACACACACACACACATATATATATATATATATATATATATATATATATATATATATATATCAACACGGATACAGGAACACGGATACAGCGTTTTTTCCTGTATCCGTATTGATATTCCGCTCCTTATTAGTCGAGCACTCACAACACCATTGACGGTTTCGGAAAAAAACGCTATATATATATATATATGCCTGAGAAGTGTGCAGACCTCACTCCTTTATCTATGATTTAAGTAAAAACTCATAAGAAAGCATGTCCATATAATGAACCATCCAAGCAAGGGACAGCTGTTCACATGAGCAGTTTGAAGCATGACTGTTGTCATCATGTATCTCTGATTCCATCAGGCCCCCGTCCTCCCCGTCCCAGCGTTGTAAAGTGTACACCCAAAAGGGTGTGATGCCGGGAACACCACCTCTCTCCTCACACACACTGGCACAGGACAGCCAGGCTGCAGACTCCCTGACACCAGATAGTATGTTCTTTACTGGTTTATATCTGTGTTTGCACCTTCTTTTATTTACCTCCTTCATAATTAATTTGGGTAATTCTCTATTATTGATGCATTAACTGAATACATGTTTTGTGTTGTCTGTGCCTATTTCCCGTAACTGACTTTTTTATGCTGTAGTTCTTGCTTTGCATTTCTATTCTTGTCATGCTGTTGCACTATGGTGGATTTTTTTTTTTAAGATTTATCGAGTTGATTGTTGGGCATGTAAACTGTTTTATTTGGGTCTCATATTTTCCCAAGACTGTGGTTAACATATGCATTGTATAATTATTCTAACAAAGTGGGTACCATTCCCTATTCATCCCTTTTCTGTTAATTGCATCTTTCTCCTTCATATTGTATCTCATTAGTGAACCATGATGAATGAAATGAGAAATTGGGCTATTTCTTTTGTTCCCAGAGGATCATGGGTTTTTTTTACTGAAGTTACTCATGTTCAGAGTGTCAACTGAGGCTGTATATATTGTTTATAAATGAATCAAGCCAACATCTTTGTCTGGACATAACAGTATATTGCACCTCTCTCTTGGAAAGTAGACCAGCATTGTTCTTGAATGGAGTAAACCCACCTCTCTTGCTTGGTATAACACAGTATGTCCACATAATGTATATATGGCCTGATTGTGGGATCATATGATTACCTCCAGACTATTTTGCACATGTAACGCTGGGTTACAGTTTTATGCCTTTATTTTTTTTCCTAATTCTGCAGACAGTTTAGCAGCAGATAGCGGACGCTCCTCAACAGAGTCGCTGTTGTCCAGGACTTCGCCTGTAGGCATGAGCCCACAGGTCCAACAGCCTGCCCCATCTCTGTCTGCTAGCCATGGCTCGGCTGAGACTCTCTGTGACGATGATGTCCCTCAGATACCATTGGACACACACAGGGATGGTGAGAAACCTCTGTTCATTTACAGATGCTATGAGGAGTTTTGCATTTTTTGTGTGACCCTGTGGACAAAAGTGTTAGTGTTCTGGGGAAGAATGACTTCATTGCCACAAAGATGCACTTTCACCTTCTGGTATATCGTGCATTTATTTTGAATAGAGGAATTAGAGGTAGTGGTGTTTTTGCAAAACAAGTGTTTTCAAGATGTACAGCAATGAGGTAATGTGTTTCAAATTGTGGCTATGTGTCCCATCTGTGTGCCGTTAATAGTTTCATCAGATTTCACAGGGAATCTGATCTGAATACAAACATTTGGAATCGTTATAGTAGCAATATCTAATCTGTTTACAGATGGTCTCATTTGATTATGTTGGTTATACAGAGTCATCAAAATTAAATTTAGACTGATTAATAATCCAAGCAACCATAAAATCTTGTAAACAAACGTCTTGTTCCCATTCTCCTTACCTTCATCCTAATCCCCAGGACCAGCAGTATCTGTAACCACATTTGGGCCTCTCTCTGTCGGAGAGGATGAGCTGGTGTACACAATGGCTCCTGGAGGGGAAGAGGACCTGGATGCCAGGGCTCTGATGGAGACACTGACAAGTCGTCCAACCAGCATCATCAGCTTCAACAGCGACTGTTGCTCAGTCACTGCCCTTGCCTCAGGGTCAAGACCTGTCAGCATCATCAGCAGTATTGGAGATGAAGGAACTGTGGAGCATTATGGGATGTCTGCCATTGCGGCGACCACCTCTGGAGTAACAGAGGTGGTTGCCATGGCAGAGGTCAGTGTAATTTACTTGCACAGCAATTGAAACCACTTTTTGTCTGTTAAAGTCCGCTATTGGTAAAAACGATTGATAAGTTTCTATTGGCAAAATGTTGTTACACCTCTAGTAGTAAAGATTGTTAGTAACCAATATGAAACAATACCCATCATCACATTTTTGTGCTGAGATATCCAACATTGAAATAGAAAACAGTAATCACTCATTACATGTTTATTCATTACTCAGCAAACGTTTTGGAGCAGTACTGTGAAACTAAAACTGGAAAATCACTACAATCATATATTTGAAGATCTGACATATGCACCAACATAAGATAGAACTGCCTTGTAACGCATAATACATTATTTTATCAAATTGCATTGAACTGTTTGGTATTATGTGTTAATATGTTATACAGTACTATATCATATTAAATTGTGGGTAACCCAAAATTGTGCCCAATAACCAAAACTGAGATAGAGTCTAATCAAGACGAATTAAAGTCAGCAGCCAGGTAGTGTTACCAAGCTAGAGCCTCAAACATTGACATGCCATCCTTGGCTATCAAATTATATAAATTGAATTATTGTCTATTATGGTAATAACACAAGTCATATTATACCTTATTTTACCTTATCCTATTGTAGGTGGCCATGGCCAAGCTGCGTCTGGAGGGCGAGGCTTTAGCTACAGTGATTCCTAGCTGTAGTTCTTCAGTCTCCTCCTGGCTCAGTGATCTGAGTATGGGCAGCGAAGCAGACCAGTCCCTTCACAGCTTCAGCCAGTCTCAAAGCCAACAAGGGGAGGCCCTGGCTGAACCTGACCCTAACCAGAGCCTTTCCTCTGGGGTAGAAGTGCTGGGAGAGGTTATTGAAGGTCATGGAAGTTGTGGACCTCAGAGCAGAGGGAGTCTTGAGGGAGAGATGGTCCTGTCAGAGAGTGGGTGTAAGAAGGGAACCCCAACCAAAGACTGGTTGAGCAGACTGCCCTACTCTGTGGGTAAAGCCAACATCCAAGTCATTGGGGGATCTAGCAACTTCTCTCCCTTTAAGACCACCATCAGCGTTCACCCGTGTGTTGCTGTTAAACCCATGGTGATTCAAGAGCCCACAATTCTCTCCTCACCCATCAAGACAGCCATGATCACAGAGACACCAAAATCAAATACTACCCCAGGCCCACACTTAGCTTCCATATCCAGTGAGATGACCTTTGAAGACCCCTGGTTGAAGCGTGGGCTGGAGGAGGGGAGATCCAAGGAGCTGGCATGTGAAATAAAGCCAGAAAAGAAACATGTAGACCAGGTGAAAAGCCACCAGGCTGGCCAGAGCAGGACTGCAGGAGAGAAGGTTGGTGCTGGGGACTTACGAAGCTCCTGCAGGGATGGTGAGAAACATTTACACTTTACATTTACATCTATGCATTTAGCAGATGCTTTTATCCAAAACAACTTACAACATTCATACAAGTTTTTCATTTCACAGTATTCAACTGATCAATTGATCAGTCAATATTTGAAACAGATTTTACAAACACTGTGTCTCAAGATTAGGGTACCCACACATCCTGATAAACGTAAAAATGGAGACTAGTGGGGTCCGCGGTGGCGTAGCGGTTTAAGCATCACCTTTCCGTTGATGCAGTTACCCACTGGGAACCAGGGTTTGTGCCCCAGTCTCATCAGATCCGACTATGGCCGGACTCGATGAAGCAGCAATAATTGGCAATGCTGTCTTCGGTGGGGGGGCGGAGTCGGCTTGTGTTCGTCACATGAATGCGTCTCTGTGTATGTCGGAAAAAGCAGTGGTTTGGCCTGGATTCGCCCTGTCACGAAAGTGGCGAGGTGTCTCCTTCGAGACTGCTGGCCGGAGAGATGCAGTTGGCGAACGCACGCAATACGAGGGTGGGTGTTTGAACTAAAATAGGGATCGATTGGCCACTAAATTGGGGGAAATCAGAAATACATTTAGAAAAAAAATGTAGACTAGTTTTCTAGTCATAGAAAACACCTGGAAAATGATCAAATTTATTACATGTCCTGGAAATATTATTGAGATCGTGGAAAATTGTCAGGTTTGGTTAAATTGGGTTTTTACCTACTGAGATGAAATTTTTAACAGTTTTTCTCCTGAGATGGTATATTTTAGTCATATTTTTAGCTGCTGAGATTGCACATCAGTATTTTAAGTTCATATTCTGTGACCAGCTAAAAGTAACACAGTCCATTCAAGGACTGTTGAGGCTTCCACAGATATTAGACACTGAATAATGGGACCTTCCATGAGCAATTTAATCGAAGCAAAACTTCTGGAAAAATTTCTTGAAAATTCTTGGAAAATTATGTGTAAAAACAAATGGGAATGTTGAAGACATATTTTTTACAAACATTTAACACTGAGAGAAAATTTAACTGTATAAAGTTGTTTGTTACTACCATTTCCAGAATTTATTTGAGAAAATGAATCATTATCTCTGAGTCACATGTCACATTGCAGGTGGGGAGCGTGGCAGCTGTAGTTCAAGTGGTGAGGCAGTCTCATCTTCAGATTGCTTTAGGAGAGTGGTTGATGGCTGTGAGATGGTAGCGGAGGTTTCCCAGGGAGATGGTCAAACTGTTATCTATGATACCAACATCCACCGTACTGCCAGTCTGCCTCGTGGCTGGCACCGGGTCAATCGTCATGACGGCCTTGATAACGGAATCGAGTACCACAATCTTGTTGTTACCACCTCGACTCCCTGCAGTCCTCGGGCCACGCTGGACAGGCGTGGATCGACTGGTAAGCAGGGGCTCTTTTCCCACAAGAGAGGAGGAATCCCGCCTTTGCCACCAGTACGCAAATCAAGTCTGGACCAGCGAAATAGGGCTGCAGGCTCTCCACTCACTCCTCTTCACCAAGCAAGCCATGGAGCAGCTATCCTAAGCGGTCAAGCTGATGACATGGGGCTCTCTGGAGTGGCTCTTGCTGGTGTCACCAGACAGCGTGGCTCCAGTGTGGATAGCAGCAGACTTTTCAGTGCCAAGCTGGAGCAGCTAGCCAACAGAACCAACTCTTTAGGCCGGCCCCACAGCTCGCACAGCGGTTCCCCCCACTATGATTGTCTCTCCCTGGAGAGGAGAGAGAGTCTGAGAGGGGGCAGCGGAGTGAAGGGGGACAGCACCATGCCTCGTGCTGGGCGTAGCCTTACCCGAGGCAGCTCAATCTCTTCTACTGGAAATATCAACAGCAGCAGTCCTGTTTTCAACTCCAGTCCAGGTCCAGGCAGCGCCCCTCAGTCACCAGTGAAAGCCAGCAGCCAGTCAAAGATGTCAGCTGTCAGTAAACTACTACTGGCCAGTAGTCCCAAGGCCAGGAGTCTGTCTGCCTCCAGTACCAAGACCCTCAGCTTCTCTACCAAGTCTTTACCCCAGGCTGTTAACCGCAGCTCCAGCTTGCCTCCTAATGGAAAGGTACAATGTGACCTTCACGGTTACATGTTTTTAACAAACTGTATAATTTCTCTCACCAGATGTTATACCTCCTTGATCGGCTAAACCTCTGTGTCAATTAATTTAGATATGTGAGACATTTATCTTTGTACATTTTCACAGCCTGATGAAGGTCATAGAGCAAAAACAAAAATGTATATAAGATTTCAATTGGCACCAGGTAACTTTTTGCTTTAACATATCATCTTTAAATTAATTTTGGCTGCATTGTGTGTTGGCTATGGGAGAATGACAAAATCGCTTCTCAGATCAGTCCCCTAGAAGCCTTGTTTCCACTTTGCATTTTTAATATGCAGGGAAATATAGGAATTGCTTTACAGCACACATTAAGTTTTAGAAAATTTTACTGTACTTTACCTCATGTGAACATAGCTCCTCTTCTTCTGCAACAGTCTTTAGATCACTCGAGCTATGGCTTATAAATAAATACATGTATCTTGTTACTATGCTATGAAGGAAAAAAAAACACTTCTCAATTATCTTTGAAGTAAAACATCATGCCAAAATCTGAAAAGTTGCCTGGTGCTACTGTACAGAGAATGAATGAAATAAGTGTGTGTGTGTGTGCGTGTGTGTGTGTGTGTGTGTGTGTGTGTGTATGTGAGAGAGAGAGAGAGAGAGAGAGAGAGAGAGAGAGAGAGAGAGAGAGAGAGAGAGAGAGAGAGAGAGAGAGAGAGAGAGAGAGAGAGAGAGAGAAACTGTGCCTTTGTGTGTGGGGGATTTGTGCTTGTGTTTTCATATCCTTTTTTTCTCATCTTTATACACAATCAGATATTAATGTTTCCATTTCAAATTATCCAGGAATCCTTGCTTCTATTAATCAATTTTCCATCTTAGGCATCTCATTTAACCTTTTTCCCCAGCCCCAGGGTTCAGTCCAGAGCCCACTACAGCAGCAGGGGCCTTCCTCTGGCTCCTGGTCCACCCAGTCTTTGAGCCGCAGTCGCGGAGGAAGCTTGGCAGCCAAACTTCCTCTCAGGGCTGTTAATGGTCGAATCTCTGAGCTACTCCAGGGCAATGCTGGCTCCCGCTCCAGAGGACATGCCCAAGGTGGGGCATCCGATCCCGGGGAGGAAAGAGTTGCTGGCGGGGCAAGGTAAATAAATTAGATGTTGTCTTTTTGCATGCTCAATAAAAAGGCCCTCTATGTGAAGAGGGAAGGACCCACCCTGAACCAGGGCGGGGGGGGGGGGCTAGGAGTACATCTGTCACCATCTTACAGTGCTGTCATTGCAACCATTTCCCAATCCTCTGTGAATAGTACACATGGCCATTGTAACTCTAGTTAATGGTCACGGCAATTTGCATATGAAACCGATCATTGTTTTCAGTTGATATGCAACTGTATTGTTTAGAAGGGTGGGGATACCTGCAGTCAGTTGAGACTGAAAATATTTGACCATTCTTTGTTGTGTCTCTAGTGGAGGTGGAGGTGCTATTGGAGGAAGCCAGGCAGAGGAGAGGCCAGCAACAGTCCAAACCCTGCCCTCCCCATACAGTAAGATCACAGCCCCCAGACGGCCACACCGCTGCAGCAGTGGCCATGCCAGTGACAACAGGTAGGCTAATGACTGGAATAATTGGGATGTGTGGCATTGTGGTGTATTGTAAACTCTTGCAGATGATATGGATGTTCAAACCTCATGTAAAGCCATATCATCTGCATAGATTTGGCTGGGGGTCGGGTTTGGGGGAGCATCAAAAAAATATATGCTGTTATAAGACATTAAGGATTTTGTTTTTGTTTTTTTAATTAATTTAATATTTGTTCTTAAGAAAATTGGCAAAATATGTTTCTTTTTCTGCACCCCCACCACTATTCTCTCTTATCCTGCCTGCCCATGTGATTTCATTCCAGTTAAGATAAAATAGAAACACCACTGACAGAAATGCAAGTAAGACTTGCTCTATCACCTTTAACTTGCTCAAACAAATCAATAATTTTATAAAAGTTTTTCAGTGTCTCTGATATGTCAGCTTGCTTTTCTGGGTTGTTCGTTAGCTAAAAACATGATTCAGATGAGGTAACTTTAGCGCCATTTAACTGGCACAAAAGCATCTCTTTTGCAATGTCAATGTGGGGGTAAACGATCCTGGGCGAAAGTTTGCAAGAGCTCGCTACCTTTTGAAAATATAATGAAAAAGAATCCACCCCTCACTTCTACCCAAGACCCTTGTGAATTTGCAAACCCATTGACTGCAAGTAAGGGACCAATGGAGACAACAGCTTGCTAAGAACTGCCCTGATTGGCTGATAAGGAGCAGATACAGAGGACATTTTCTGTCTCCATTTACAGCACCTACGGCAGCCACAGAGACCACAATTTTTTTTCTCAGATCATCTATCTACTTGATAGCTGTCAGGATGAAGTAAGAGTTTGACCAAATATTGTTAAAGTTTTTTTTTAAATAAAATCACTGGTGGCCACTTTAAAAGCATCCTATATTATATAAATAATATGTAACGTTGGCTACTCAGTTGAAAATGTGCAGTCAGTACTAGGGCAATCTCCAATTACAAACTTTATCCCATTTCATTCTGTTCACAACAAGGTCACACAACAGTTGTGGTTCTCATCTATGACAGCAGTGATTGCTAATCCCCCCCCCCCTGCACCCAGTCAGGACCCTCATAGAAATTGCATTTACTGTGATGCGAGCAGTTAAGAAGAAGTTGTGGTTGAGTATCTTCAGTGTACCTCGTTATAGTGGTGGAGACTCAAGTTTGATCTCCTCTTATCACCAACAGCAGTGTATTGAGTGGGGAGCTCCCTCCTGCCATGGGGAAGACAGCGTTGTTCTACCACAGCGGAGGCAGTAGTGGTTATGAGAGCATGCTGAGAGACAGCAGTGAAAACACAGGGAGCACTTCCTCAGCCCAGGACTCCCTCAGTGAGCACAGCTCAGCCACCACCTCCTCCAGACGGAGCTCAAAGAACAGCAAGAAGAGCAGGAGCAACACAGGTCAGATTAACTTAACACATTATCCTTTTTTTTTAATCTTGTTTTGGGTAATGTTTCTACTTCATTAGATACAGTACAGCGGGCAGTGCCAAGAAAGACTAGAGAACAATATGAGACCCCAAAGTTTGTGACAGTGTGTAGCGCCGCATTATGTAATAATGTAATACATTTTCACATCATTATGTAATAACGCCACGTTTTTTTCAAATCAAGACATAAATTTTGGTGGTTTATTACATAATGCACCAATTTATTAAATTTTCTTCATAAAAAAGTGTAACATCCGCATTTTGTAATAAGTTGTTACATATTGCACCGGTTATTACAAAATGCGGATGTTACACTTTTTTATGAAGAAAATGTAATAATTTGGTGCATTATGTAATAAACCACCAAAATTTATGTCTTGATTTGAAAAAAACGTGGCGTTATTACATAATGATGTGAAAATGTATTACATTATTACATAATGCGGCGTTATTACATAATGCGGCGCTACACAGTGTAAGAGTGAAGTCAATGAGAATGATATGACTCAAAGTTAAGCTTTGAATGATGAGAACATATCTCAACTGCAAACAGCAGTGTGACTGACAAGAACAAGAAAACAAATCAAGATATTTTACTATAAATGAGGGGAGAGATCAGTGTGTGACTGAAAAGAATCAATCAGTTAATCATCCAACCAATTTATCAATCAATCAGTCTACTCATGTTTTACACAAACATCCATCTTAATTCCTCACCACTCACATTTAACACTATTCAAATGCCAACAAAATTTGTCTGGTCATAATGAAATTTGCTGTATGAAGGAAAGCTAAGGGTGATTGAATGTGATTGGATGTACAAATTTTCAGGGAAAAAGATGTGAATGGAAGGTGTGAGAGATGGATGTGAAAGAAAACATTAATAAAAAAAAGATGTGCAAAGAGACCATGAAAGTTGAAATAGTAGGATGAAATAAGATAAGTTGAGAATAGAATCCATTACAGTGGACACAATGAAGAAGCAATGGAAGTAAAATGCATGAAATAGAAATCTGTGATAGTGGAAGGTGCCAGGTAGGAAAGGTGACCCTGATCAGCCAGCTGTGAAATAGTGAAGCAAATTTCCTAGAGTAGGCCATGATGATTATTTATATATCTATACCAGACCACCATGCACAGAACCAGTTAATGTGCCACGTACATGCGACTTTATCGAGTTAAGCATCATTATGGCTACCCTTGGTGTGTCAGTGAATAGTGATTAGAACTGGAATTCCCTCTTTATCTGTTTTACACTGTAGATACAGAATAAAGATATAGATTATATTGCTATACAATATGAGATTGCCCTTTTCCTGGCCTATTGTCAATTATAATATTTTCAGCAGCAGGCAGAAAGGTAGAAAACAATTGGGTATTTCAAAGTTGCATTACACTCTACTGTTTTAAATTGGATTAGTTTGTTCCCCGTGCAGTTTCTATTGTTAGAAGAAGTAAGTATGGCAAATTTATCCACAACTGTCGCAATAAAATCATGCAAAGTGACAGCTCTTGTCCTTCATTCTTGACATAGCCAATCCATCCAAAGATCCAATCATCCTGTGCAGCAAAGCAGTGCAGACATGGTAGCATGCATGGTAGATGCATTTTTCTTCAGAAACAAGACTGTTTGATCAGTCGTTAGACATAAAACATTACAAGAAACTAAGCCTCTGTTTTAAAGACTCAATTCAAGTTGCAAAGCATAGCCTGGGAAACAGAGAATGTTTCCAAACTGCACACAATAGCTTGACCTCTCTTTCCACTGTGCGCTCCGAGAGCGAGTGATGAGCAGAGAGGGTGTTTAAGATGAAGAAGGCACAGTCACACATTTTCCTTTCAGGACGAAGGCTTCTGCTGAAAAGGTTTCTCACACCAAAATGGTCTTGCTTTTCTTTTTTCCTCCATTCTTTATTGAACACATTTTCATATACAACGATACAAACAAAGACATAGACAGTAGAAAACAAAAATAAAAAGGAGACAAAAATAAACAAATCACACCAAAATGGCCTTGCACCACATCTTTGCTGAGCTTGTTTTTTTTGCTTCTTGTTTTTTCCTTTTTCTGTTTGTTGCTTTTTTCTTTCTTTTTTGTAATTTATGCATTTCCTTTACAGTAGATCTTTTGTGGAATTCCTTGATTTTTCTCTCTTGCTCCATTTCTGCCCCTCTATCATTCTCACCATATTTCTTTCCCATGCTCGCTTACTCGTGTCTCCAACTTTCTCTTTGATAACCCTCAATCTCCAATTTCACTCTCTCTTTCCTGACCCCTCTTCCCCTCATGGGCCCGTTTCCTCCTCTTGCTCTGTGTTTTTCTCTTCCTTTCCTCTTTCTCCCCCTTGTTCTGTTGTGTAATGAAATACAAATTGCTGAATGTCTCTGCTTGACCTTTCCGTGCGGCGCTGAGACTCAAAGACAGCAGCAACCTTATTAAAATCCCTCCACACACGTGCATGCGCGCGCGCGTGTGTGTGCGCATGCGCGCGCGCGCGCGCACACACACACACACACACACACACACACACACACACACACACACACACACACACACACACACACACACACACACACACACAATCTGACCCCTTATCTTCCAGCTTGTGGGGAATCTGATAGCCCACATTGCTGCCGACATGGCTGCCAATTTCTCTGCCAATGGTTTTAGCGTACATGTGCGTGAGTGGATTGTGCTTGTTTTCATTCCAGTGGGCAGATGAGAGTGACCTACTGCTCCTATCTCTGCACCCTATGAACAGCGACTAAACTTCACCCTATCTCCCTATCCTTATCTTATACTCCACTTCACTTTTTATGTTCGCTCACACTCTCATGCATGACTTAGGTCCTGTTATCTGGTGCCTTTGATATCTCTGCATTGATCTGTCTGTCTCCATCTGCCTCTCTTCCCCTTTCACTTGTGATCCTCTCCCACATCCCTTCCTTATCCGGCTTTTTCCCTCGACTTATCTTCGATCCTCTAGTATGTGTTATGCATTATGCTTATTCCCTTCTCAGTTCAGTTCAAGTTCAGCTTCACTGATGTCCATGTTTGTCATGGTGTGATGCTCAACTTAAAGCCACAAAGACAAACATTGTTTTTAAGATGGAAAAACAAGAACTAAGAACTCATTCATTCATTCATTCATTCATTCATTCATTCATTCATCATCAGCCGCTTTTCCAGGGTTGGGTCACGGTGGCAGAAAGCTAAGTAGGGCACTCCAGACGTCCCTCTCCCCAGCAATGCCCTCCAGCTCCTTCTGGGGGATCCCAAGGCTTTCCCAGGCCAGATTGGATATGTAGTCCCTCCAGTGAGTTCTGGGTCTACCCTGGGGTCTCCTCCCAGTTGGCTGTGCCCAGTAAACCTCCAAAGGAAGGCGCCCAGGAGGCATCCTAATCAGATGCCCGAACCACCTCAACTGGCTCCTTTCGACGCAAAGGAGCAGCAGCTCTACTCCGAGCTCCCTCCAGATGTCCAAGCTCCTCACCCTATATCTAAGGCTGAGCCCAGACACCCTACGGAGGAAGCTCATTTCAGCCGCTTGTATCCGTGATCTCACCCATTCGGTCACTACCCAAAGCTCATGACCATGGGTGAGGGTTGGAACGAAGATTGAATAGTAAATTGAGAGCTTTGCCTTCCGGCTCAGCTCCTTCTTCACCAAAGAGAAGCGGTGCGGGTGATTGACAGGTGGATTGGTGCAGCATCAGCAGTAATGTGGACATTGTACCGGACCGTTGTGGTGAAGAACTAAGAACTTCTAATATTAAACAAAAACGTATATGCAAGTATCTAAATATCAAATTTTCAGCTAAATAAGGGATAATATGATAACTTCCTATGTACACAGAGCACAGCTGAAGAGTCATAAATTACTTGTGGAAACAGAAGATATATGGTGTATATAGAGCTTTTGCTATTACTGTTCACATTGGTAAGCCCTTGATTGTGACGATCTTGTTGATAGTGGTTTACCATGACTGAACAGGAAGAGACTCAGGGTCTTGCTCACAATGGCCATTGCAATTGAAGAAACTGTTGTTAATGAACACATTAGTTGCTGAGGGAATTCAACCTCTGACCGCAATGTCTGACATTCATCTTGTCATTTGGTCTTTGGCATATTCCCCCCCAAATACACAAGTAAGGTGTGGTTGCATGTAGCTCAAAGGGGAGAGCCATCAGGGTCTGTGGGCCCACTCACTCTCCCACACCAACCATTTATACCCATTTGGGACATGTGCTACTCCACAGTCAGGTTACACCAACAATTTAGTGATTAGCTGAACAGCAACTCACAGGGATAACCATGAAAGCATTTACGGGGTAGTAGTGGCTCAGAGAGATGGAGCAGGTCGTCTGGTAACTGGAGGGTTGCTGGTTTGATCCTCGGCTCCTCCTTGCAAAACTGTCGAGGTGTCCCTGAGCAAAACACCTAAACCCTAACTGCTCCCGATGAGCTGCTTGTTGCCTTGCATGGTTGACGCCATCATTGGTGTGTGCATGGATGAATGTGAGACATTAATTGTAAAGCGTTTTGAGTGGCTGTTGCAGCTAGAAAAGTGCTATATAAAATGCAGTGTATTTACCATTTATAAACTGCAAGTGCGCTCAGAGCAAATGCATAGCTGTTAAGAAAAAGACTGAAAGCACCCGGGTGGCATGGCAGTCTATTCTGTTGGCTGCCAATACGGGGATCAGCGGTTCAAATCCCTGTGTTACCTCTGGCTTGGTCAGGCATCCCTACAGACACAATTGGCTGTGTCTGCGGGTGGGAAGCCAGATGTGGGTATGTGTCCTGGTCGCTGCACTAGCTGCTCCTCTGGTCGGTCAGGGTGCCTGTTCAGGAGGGAGGGGGAACTTGGGGCAATAGCATGATCCTCCCACATGCTATATCCTCCTGGTGAAACTCCTCACTGTCAGGTGAAATGAAGCAGCTGGCGACTCCACATGTATCAGAGGAAGCATGCGGTAGTCTGCAGCCCTCCCCGGATTGGCAGAGAGTGTGGAGGACAGATTGGGATGGCTCAGAGGAGTGGGGCAATTGACTGGGTATAATTGGGGAGAAAATAGGGATAAAAAAAATCCACAAAAAATAAAAGGCAAGAAAAAGACTGAAAAATCTCCAAAAGGCAATATATTTGTTAGTTAATTATTAGATTCATTCTTTAATGAAAGCACAAACTTCAAGTAATAATTTGGAAAAAGGGGAGAACTCATTATGTTCTTTGTCAATGGCTGGAATATTAAAATGTGATGAATAACTTGCTAGTATGATATTTTAGGGGTATAACTGAATAAAACTTACTAATGAATGAGCAGTACTTTCACATACAGTTTGGGCTTCACTATTGTTGGCTGCAATCAGGGTTCCCATGTGTCCTGGAAAACCTGTAAATTTATGGACTAGTTTTCTGGCAATGTGAAATGCCTGGAAAAGGATCAAATTGAGCGAATGTCCTGGATATGTTATTGAGGTCATGGAAATTTTCCAAGTTAGGTTAAAAAATTGTATTTTTACCCACTGAGATTGCGTCTCATTAGCATAACCTTTAGCTGATTTTGTACATTTTTAGCCATATTTACAGCTGCTGAGATTTGATATCGACACGAAGTTTAGGGGTATGTTCAGTAAAACAGTTCATTAAGAGACTGTTTAGGCTTCCACTGATTGTTAATGAAGTATAATATAGTCATGTCATGTATATTCAAGTAAAAGTCTTGGAAAATGTCCTTGAAAAGTCCTGGAAGTGTTCTTAAAAAGAGTGGGAACCCTGCATGCTGTTTAAAAGACTTTACTACATCATTAATAAATTCTGACAGAGATATGTGATATTGATCATTCTGTCTCTTGGTTTCCTCATTTTATGTTCTCTCAGGGCTCCAGCGTCGACGCCTGATCCCTGCCTTGACCCCGGACTCCTCCTCTTCCTCTCCCTCTCACCGCTCCTCCAAATTGGCCGTCACTTCATCCTCTTCCTCCTCTTTGAGCCCCAGTGCATGCTGGGTAGATGGCCCTCTAGGGCCTCCAGTTCCTGCCAACTCCAGGGGTGTGGCAGTCTCCGCTGAAGCCTTCGAAATCAAAGTGTACGAGATAGATGACGTTGAGCGATTACAACGGCGGAGAGAGAAAGGAGAGACCAAGGTGAGAGATTGAGAGAAAATGAGAGGAGGGAAAGGGGGGGGAGAGAAAAGTAGAGTGAAAGGATGGAGAAAGAAATGAGAAATAATGGTAAAGTAGGGGTGGGAAAGAGGAGAGAGAGAGTGAGAGAGCAAGTAAACAGGAAATAAAGAAAAAAAGATACTGTAGGAAAACCGCAATGAAAGAGACAGGAGAGAAAATGAAAAGGAAAAAGATGCGGAGAGTGAATGAAAAAAGACAGAGAGGGTGGCAGAAAAGTGAGTGACAGCTTAAAAGGCTATATTCCATTTAATTTCATATGAAATCACTGAACGAGATGCATGGGAATCTTGGGGTCAGGAACAGAGGTTAAAAAGTAATAAGGTACTGAGGGAAGGAGACCCAGAGAGGGATTAATAAATGAGAGAAGGGAAGAAAAGTAGATAGGAAAAGAAAAGAGACAGGAGAGAAAGGAGAAGAAAACAGGGAATGTTTAAATTGGCAATATGTCAGCAGACTGTCAAAGAGCACTGGGGACTCATGTTAAACTATGAACTACCTAGAAGGGAACACCACTAAATTTTGCAGTGCATATATGCGAAATTAAAGGTTTTTACTAAATGAATCATCACCAGTGGAATAAATCAAATGAATTAATGTAATGACCATTAGGAGTATATTTTGTAGCCCTGCGAGCTTTCTTTATTAATAGAGTTCATTTTAAATGCATAGAACTGATCATTGGGGTTTTTTTGTTTTTTTTTTCTTCCCATAAAAGGACATTGTAAGATGTAAAAAGTGGGTGGGAGAGAAAGACCATAGATTTTTTTTCCAGCGGTGGCTTCAAGCAAGGCATCCTCAAACTGGCTCACTGGATCTGCTCAGTGGCCAGTAGTAGGACATTGTGGGTGTTAGGCAGCTACAAGGTGTGATTGCATGTAACTCCTAACGTGAAGCAAGGCGTTATCCAAAGAGAACCACCTTTCCCTGGTTAAATAAACCCTAGTGAACTCCATCTCTCCCTGTCTGAGGGTTGGTTTGTCTCTCTTTGTCAGGAGGTGGTATACATCAGTGCCAAGCTTCGCATCCTGGAGCACCGTCAGCAGCGGATCAGTGAGGTCAGAGCCCGGTACCAGTGTCTGAAGAAAGAACTGGAACAGACCAAACAGTACCTGATGCTGGAACCACACAAATGGACAACCGAGTGTAAGTTTGTTGGTCAGAGAGAACAATACTTTCATTTCCATTTAGCTGTTTTCTTGTGAGAGTTTTGAAGTTGTGAAAGAGCGTACCAGAACTGAAACACTGCAATATTGAAATATAGCTGGTGAATATTTCAGAACAGGTTTTATGCTCACTTTGGGTGGAGAATTTGATGTGACGATAAAGTGATTATGTGCTAAATAGCAATGGAAATGGAAGTTTAGAATTTTTCCAGTGGGAAGTAACCTGTGTCAAGCGTCCACTGTTTTCCTATTAAATGTTTTTGATAATGTAGTCCTGCAAACATGAAGATGATTTGATTGCTTAAAACAAGTTTGCATTTTAACTGTTTCAACTTTTACAAAGTTCACTTAAAGTTTGCAAAGCTTTTGGATAGAAATATGGATTTTGATTTAAACTTTTAAAGTGTGGGCAGAGGACACTGGAATGAGTGACTGTGTGTTTGAAAGTCCCTCAGCATGCACATTGCACAGCTACCAGTTTCGATGTCAGAACAATTTGAACAAAAAATATCTCCAAAGCATTTTTTTTTCTCACAAATCCTATGGTGAAGAAACAGTGTTTGATCCAGGATTGATATGGTACAATTAATTTCAATTGATTCCAGTCCATTTCTGTGGAGTTTGCATGTTCGCCCCAGATTGGAGTGGGTTTCCTCTGGATACTCTGGTTTCCTCCCACACTCCAACGGCATGTGCATTAAGTGAATTGGCATCTCAGTGTGTGACTAACTGTGAGTGTGGGCCCTGTGATGGACTGGTAAACTGTCCAGGGTGTCTCCCTGATTTCCACCCAATGCCTACTGAGATAGACTGCAGCCCTTGCAACTCTGAATTTAATTAAGTTGATATGATAATGAGTGACTGAATATTTTCTTCTCACTGTTTGATGAGGGCTTTCACCAACTTGTTATCTCTCTCTCTCTCTCTCTCTCTCTCTCTCTCTCTCTCTCTCTCTCTCTCTCTCTCTCTCTCTCTCTCTCTCTCTCTCTCTCTCTCTCTCTCTCTCTCTCTCTTCTCTCTCTCTCTCTCTCTCTCTCTCTCTCTCTCTCTCTCTCCTCTCTCTCTCTCTCTCTCTCCTCTCTCTCTCTCTCTCTCTCTCTCTAGTTGAGCTGCAGCAGATCTATGAGGTGGACTCCTTGGAGTATTTGGAAGCTCTAGAGATGGTTACAGACAGACTGGAGACCAGAGTCAACTTCTGCAAAGCTCATCTCATGATGATCACCTGCTTTGATGTTTCTTCAAGACATAGGTAGATCGATACACCCAGACAACTCATACCCCTATCAGATGGACAGATGTAGAGATGGAGGGATGGATTTGATAACTACTATAAATAGTCTGCATAATATTCATCACCTCAGTGTTTCCTCCAGAAGCACATAGATGAGATAATACAGGGATAGAGTGATGGATGACGAGAGATATCTGAGACAACTAGCTAACAGACAGACTAGCCAATAGACGTTCCTGTTTTATCGGAAAAATTATATCTAAGATCATCTAATCAATAGTTGATGATTGTATCGATGGATGAGCCAACAGACTTTTGAATCAGATAAAAATGGATCGACACTGATGGGTGGCCAAACAGGCAGACAGAAAGACAGGGGACTTGAAAATTTTTTTTCAGAGTTTGAAAAAAAAAACCTTCAAACATCATCAGATGATGAGATGCTTACAGATGTTACAACACTTCTTTCCAGCAGAAGGACGGGATGAACGGAAGGCCTGATGGAATGAAAGATAAAAGCCTCTTTCATTTCGGCAAACATCAAAGCATAAACGAAGAGGAAGGGAGAAGAGTTTTTTTTTTGTGAGGAAGAAGACCGATATGTTATAAAAGAAGATTGTATAGAAAAGTGAAGTAGAGGAGAAGGGAGATGTACCGTTATCGCTTGTCATTTTAGGGAAGCACGTTTCAGAGTTTTGGTCAGAGCCATAGGCGGATTATGAGACAATGGGCCCCTGGGCATGGATGTGTGAAAGCCCCTCCCCCCACCTGTACCTCAACAGGATTTACACACAATTAACACCAACAGCATATTAACTATTAACTAGGCTATTTCTTTAGTTTTTCAGTAGGACTTTTGGGGCTCTGTTATTGACATGAATGACTAAGCCCTTTGACTATGCTACAAGAAATGCAAAGTTAATAAAACGCAGAGGCTCTGGTTTAGGGGCCCCTGGACCTGGGCCCCATAGGCCCATTCAGTAATCCACCCATGGTCAGAGCCATTGGTTGTAAATATGATGTGTGCTGGCTGAATGACCCGGTATTTTGTTGTGAAGTAAAAAAGTTTAAAAAGAAAATTTCAAAAACAAAAAAACAAAAAAAAACACACACACAAAACGACCGACAGAATGAAAAAAGTTACAAACACAATTAGCCTATCTGGTGGTGAAAGAAAAGTGCCTTGAGAAAATAACAATATCAAGACCAGTTGTCTTGTATTTGTGTACATATTGTATGGTGCTAGCGCTGCCATCGTGATAAAATAAACCACAAAACATTTGTCCTTGGAAAAATCTTGCATTTTCAATTTCAGCCTTGCATTGAAGCTTGACGCTTCAACGCAGGCCAGTATTTCTCTTCATGGTAAGGACCTGGATGCCAGGGTTTGAGACTCTATGAGAAAGAGTTCATATCTTTAAAGGACCAAATAAATTATTTTAGATGTGTTGTGAAAATGAAAAATTGATGGGCACCAATGGAAAAACCGCTGACCATATTTTCCCCCAGGACAATAATGTCATCAATGTTGGAAATGTTAAAAAAAAAAGGACTTCAGCTTGTTCCTTGTGGTGTTCCTCTTTCTATGGTTGACTTTACACAAAGTTTTTGGCTGACTTTTCGGGTCTGATGTTTTTACCAAGTCCAGCAATGAATGTTTAGATTTTAGTCATATAGGAGTTCAAACTGATATTACGTCTGTCGACTGACAGACCAACTGACTGGCAGACTGTCTGTCCGACTGGTTGTTTTTCTTTGTACCTGTACTGTTCTACTCTATTCCAAAAGAAACAGAACTATCTGTCAACGTGTGTGTTTTATAATATGGTATTCTCTTTTTTATTTGAACGCAATGGGACCAAGTAGAGACTAAAATAGTGGGACAGTGGAAACAGCTGTGATGATGATTGACCACCACAATGGACTTATGGATAAAAAAAAAAACTGAAGTCTGAATCAATACATAGAGTTACTGCTAAATTAATTCTTCTCTATGCTGCTGATATCTTCTTTTGGACACATTAGTGAATTTAGATGAATTTGGATGGAAATGTTGAGGAAAACTAAACATGATGCCATACACTTTTGTTGATTACATCACGAAAGATTTGACATTGGAAAAATACAAGTGCTTGAAATGTCATGGGTGCTAATGCTGCATCGCAACTTTTAAAAACAATTCAAAAGCTGAATTGGAATCGGCTGAATCAAAGTTGTTTGTGAAACAGCTGCAGATGTTTGAAAAAAAAAGTTATTAAAAAAAAATCAAAGAATGCAATGTAAGAGAACAAATGAAAGACAAGGATATTGACCAAAAGGAGAGACGTTCATCTCTGCCTGGCTCCATTGTTTGGCTTGATAGCAACACTTTGGTAAGATTTGTTAATACTAATATATATATATATGGTGCTTGAGACGTTTTCTGATCTAAATGTTTGTACAAATATATATATATAGCCTGATTTACTCAGAAATACATATCCCTTCAAATGCTTCTTCTACATCATCATCATCGTCATCATTTTGTTACATTGTCATAACCATCAACACCTTCCCTTGATAGCAGAGGAGATAAAGAAGATGACGCTGATATCCCAGGAGTGAAAATATTTGAGTCATCTGGCCACAATATGCTAAAAAACCATCTCGGTGTTAGCTTTGCTGATTCCCACTGACTTTAGAAACCTGCACTCGGTTTTTAATATTTGGACTTGAAGGAATTGTCCTTCAGTCTTTGAGAAGCAGATCTTTGCAGCGCTATGTGCCGTAGCATGACATGGACAGCCATGGAGTCTGTGCCAGAAAATTCCCCAACATAACATGTCTAAACAGCAAAGATATATAGAGGTAAACACAGCATAATTTGTGCCAACTATAAATTGAACTGGAGTGGACCTTACAGCCAAGATGGGTTTGGGAATCCAAACACATGCAGCTTCCTCCTCTTAACAGGAGCAGGATGCAAAACACCGCTGTCATTTTCAGTCGGTGACTCGTGGCGCTCCTGTGACATCAGCGACCTTTTCTTTTCCCCCCATTTTTGCTTCCAATGTTGCTCATGAATGAAGCGGCAAGTTTATTTATTTCAGCTCTGGAGGGCTGGTCAAACAGAGTTGCTGATTAATATTCTTTAGTATTTATTCACAGCTTATGATCTAAGAAATTACTATGCATTTTGAAATAGCCGAGAGGAAAAGGAAAGAAATGTACATAATATACTGAACCCATGCCATATATAAATATACATATATATATATATATAAATACACAAATCATATATATTCATCTTTATTTTCTATATTTCTTTTTGACTTATTTGCTCCCGTTGTTCGTCGTTGGGATTTTGATAGGTTTGGGTTTCCTAAATCATTAACAGCCGGGGTAATAAATATGGACATGACACCAACTTCATGCTCTGTTAATGGTCTTACAGTGGACGGACACGAATCAGGCTCTTGAAAAAATATACATAAACACTGACGGTTCTCAGAAGAGACAAATGAAGTGAAGCCACCCGAGCAGTTTTAAATGAAATGCGAGTACATTCGACGGTATTGATGATTGTGTGCGAGAGAATAAAAGCCAAGCGGGAGCAACAGTTTGTTTGCTTCAGCTGTGGATGTTTTAGAAACCCCAGACTTCTGAGTGTGAGAATGACCTGTGACCTTTCAAAGATTTAAAGAGACTACGTGTGGGGCATAATCTCTGTTACATCACTGCCAAATTCATTGCTACAATGCTTTGTAATGCTAGTAATAAGGTTTGTGATCCTGCATAGCACAACAGGTATGATGGAACAAAAACTGTCAGTATTAGAGGTTACATTTTAATACAAATTTATCCACTCCTGGTAAAGTGCATCGGATATGGAACATGAGGTTTCTGCCGTATCCTGTGTACTATACCAGAGCAGAAGTTAAACACTCGATTGCTTAAAAAGCAGGTCAAATAGGCAAACTGTAATGACCTGTTTTGCAGGAGCCTACCAGCATTATAATGTGTTGTCCTGAGGTCTTACACGTAGCACCTTTAAACTCTTGAACAGTTGTGTGTTTGGAATTAACCAGTCAGAACTGTAATCCTCTGCTCCTTCATGTAATATTGATTTTATTCAGTTGTGAGGCAGGGGGACAATGCTTGGATTTATACACATGAGAAACATCTGATTTTTTTTTCTTCAGCCCTTTGTGGTACAAATGTGGTTATTTAATGGTTGTCTGCAAACGGAGAAATCAGACTGTGTGTGGTTTCCCTCACCTCTCCATGCTTGAACAGTTCAGACCCCCACAAGGGCATCGAATCTGTGCTGCAGGGAATCAAACACCAGACCGTTTGTGCATATGATATTCCAGTTAAAGATGTCCATAGTGCCAATCTTCATCAGGAGGAAGAGTAAATGGGGAGATAATGACATCACAGTCAGTCAGAATTCAGGACAGATGTAAGCCGAGATGAGTGCATATGTGGATGTGTCCTATGCTGGAGTCTTACTGTCTGCAAATATGCTGTTCTCTCCTAGTCATTCCTCCTAGTTGTTTGTATAGTTTTGGGAAGTGTGGGCCTACAGTAATAGTCTTGATGGAAAAGCAGGAAGGAGGGATGTAAATAAAGGAATGTATATTACATCTGTTCTCTGACTCTTCATTTAGGGGCAAAAACAACACTCCTCTTTTACTCACAGTACAGATGTTGACATCAGGGAGTTGCTGAGCACAGCCATATTCACTCTCTGTATAGTTGGCTACTCATCAGGTTGACTGGCACAACCCACCAGTTACTAAATAATAACTGACACAGTGATCCACCAGTCAGTGCTTGGCAACTGTACTACCTCTTCTGACACTAATATGACATGATTCAGACTACCCACTGAGAGGAAGCGAGCAGCTTATATGCAACATACAATAAAGCTAGATTAGTTGATAGACTTAGCTAAGGCTAAGGGTAATGGTAAAAAGGTGTTTGTTGGGAAACTTGCAATTCAGATTCATGCTATACAAAGCCATCAATTGCTTCTCGTTGCAACTGGCAAAAGAGAATAGTCCCGAGTTCAACTTGAAAGTTTGTTGGACATAGCAACGGTAACTCAACCGTAGTAAGGTGTATGTTTTGCTTGTGATGAACCGAGAAGTAACTGTCTTGTCTACAGGATCCTTGGTGTTTGTCGGGGGAAGAGAAACCGTTACTCAGTCACTCCCTGTCTGGAGATGTGAACATATCCCAACCAAGACCACTCAAATCTGTAGCTATTTGTTGGACAGAGCACTTCAAAGGAGAGATCAACCCAGGTAAACCTCAGGCTATCGTGCATAATACCAACCTCAGATCTCCTACCAGCACTCGCTAACTTTACCATAGTCCTGCTGCAAAAGGAGCCCATCACTTATGGATGAGGTAACACACACACACGCACGCACGCACGTGCACACACACACACACAGAAAAGTACAAGCAAGACATGAAACCATAACAGAGAGCTTCCTCTATTTCTTCAATTATAATCTTACAACAACAGAAAAACTGAATATTTAAGTCATAGGTAATGAAATTGGTTTATATATAAGTATATCTAGATCGAACTTGATATGAATTTTTAAGGGTTTTGATTAGTTTCAATTGTCTTTGATCAAAGCATTTCAATTTGGCAGTGTAATGTAAAAGTTGACCATTTTCTTTTGCATGTTTAAGGATTTGCTTAATGTGGCTACTACTTGCAGAAGAAAATCAAGTTGAAATTCACTCACACCTTTATACGTATGAGGTACCAGCTGACACATGAGCTAGTTCAACATATTTGTATGGACACTCGAATCTGATCCTCTCCAAACATAGAAATGTGGGTAAACAGCCTTCCCACGTTATCAGGCTGTCAGTGGAAAGGCAGCCAACGATGGATAATAATACAAACCAAAGAAAATGTTTACCGTTCCTAGAATAACTGAAGCACAGAGTAATAAAAAAAAGATAATTTCTAAGAGAAACTAAATTAAAACTAAAATGCATTCAAAATCAAAACGTATGATAGGTATACATTTTCCAAACATGCACAGAAAAGTGCACACACAAGCGTAACCTTTTCATCGCATGGCTGCCCAGATAATCAGATGGAGAGGTTAAAGGACCATCTACAGGGAGCGTCCTACACGGGGAACAGGCAGTTCTCTGTATGCCAGCCCTGTACTGAGAACCAACCTTACCTGTTTCCATGGTGCATTTTCTGTGTACACCTCTGACTTGTGCGTGTGTGTGTGTGTGTGTGTGTGTGTGTGTGTGTGTGGTTCCACTCACTTGTGCGCACATCACTGGTTGACACATTGCCCCTGCAAGAGTGCTTTGATCACCCACACACACAGAGCAGGGCTTGGAAATGAGGAATATAATGGAGAATTTAATGGAGGAGGAAGGAGGGGGGTTAGAACAAACGAGGAGAAGACAAGAGAGGATAGAGTGATGAAAAGTGAGAGAGGGAACCAGGAAGTAAAACAGTTGAGAGGCGGTGGTGGTGTGGGGGGGGGGGTGAGTAGGGGAGGAGGAGATAGAAGAAAAGCTGAGAAGAGGATAAAAAAAGGTGGAGAGAAAGAGAAGTAGCAAAGGGTGGAGATGGGGGGGATGAGAAAAGTGAAAGGAGAGCATAAGAGGTGTAGATAGATAAGGAAATGTGATTTGAAAGATGGGAAGGGCAGGAAGACAATAAGATGAGATGGAGAGAGGGTGGAGGGAAGCCAAGTGACAGAAGGACAGACTACCAAAGGAGAGGAGGAAGACTGAGGAAAGAAAAGAGGGAGGAGGGGTAGAGGAGAAGGGAACGAGAGAGGAGGGTGGATACCAGAGGCAGGAGGAGATGAAGCAGAGGAGGTATATGCTCGGGCGCTTTTTTGCAGTTTCACTTTTCCTATGCTACTCTCCTCTGACTTCTCTATTTGAGTCAATTTGGGGTTCTCCCCCTTTTTCTTTCACACACAGACACACACACAGACACACACACACACACACACACACACACACACAGTTGTAGTATGTGATTCTCCTCAGTCCATTTTATTTTTTGTTGGTTATTAGCAGTAATAAGCGGTAAAACTGCGACATCAATTCCTTTTCCTTACCATGATGAAATGAAAAGTTCTTTAGTTATGCCAGTCATCACTTCTACATAATTTCAGTGTGTGTGTGTGTGTGTGTGTGTGTGTGTGTGTGTGTGTGTTTTACCTGCTTTTCTACAAAGCTTCAACAACTACTGAATAACTTCAACAACTGTCTGTCGTTTCATCCAACTTTCTCACACGCATGTGAAACGGGAACATTATGTTCTCCATCCACAATCCCAGTGCAAACACGACCATTTGTGGGTTTACAGAACACATGTGACTGTAATACTGAACACTCACCAGAGGAGGAGTCATCACATGATTTTCAGCCAATATCCCATTTTTCTAATTGTTTTCTGCGTCGTCTTTCTTTTCTCTTGCCCTAATCCCTGATCACTGCCTTCATCGCTTCTTTGCTCCTTTTCTCTCATTGGGTGATCTCATCCTAACACACCACATAGCTTCTGAACTGTCTTCAAAGTGATAAGCCAGTACCCACTATGATTATAAAGGCCCTCTGGAGCAGCTGGAGGGGGGAAACGGAGGTCAAGTGAGAGAGACAGACAGACAGAAACGAGATAGAGCTGTGTTTGTGTGTGTGGGGGGTGGTGGGGGGGCAGGCACTATAGGGGGTCCAAAGATGGAGGCTACACCGTGTGCTGTATCTACCTGTTTGTTAGCCCTCTGAGACTGTAACTGGGATTTAGGGCCCAATACTGAGTGAGTCCACGGACACCTGGATGCTGTTCCTGATAAAACAGACGATCTGACACGGTTAACAAGCCCTCCAAACAACGTCTTGTGCCTGGCTGAAGAACCACGAGGCACGCCAAAGGGCCATATGAGACACACATGAGGACACGCAGGAGGGTTCACTGAAAGAAAAAGAAAGATAAAGACAGGGGGGGGGAAGAGGGGGGAGGGGAGCGGTGAAAGGGTGTTTCAGTCTGATGAGTGTGAAAGAAGAAGAGAGAGAGAGGAGACGGGTGTGGAGAGCGGGAGGGAAAAGGAAGAAAGCGAGAGAGAGAGTGAGAGATGGTAAGAGACTCAGGGGGAGCGAGTAATAGCATCGGTGAAAGAGAGGGCAAGGTGTGGTACTGCAGAAAGTCACCAACAGAGAGGGGGAGGGCCGCAGAAGGTAGAATGAAATGAAGTGAAGATTGAAAAGGGGAAGAGGAATAGGCAGGTGGGGGGGGGGCTGAATAAAGATGGGGGTAAAACTACTATAATGGCTTTTTGATTTGGTGAAGCCCCCTCTTGGGGGGGGGGGGTTCATTGAATAAAGGAGGCATGAGTGAAGGAGAGCAAAAGAGAGGGACATGTTTATGGATTGTGAGTTTAATTTAGTAGCTGTTGTGGGGGTAAAAGACAAAGAGTCAGAAAGAGAGACTGTGACAGAGAGAGCGAGAGAGAGGGAGATGCAGAGGGCAAGAGAGCTTTATGGTTAAGCGACAGTGAATCTAATTTTACAGAGGTTATGAGGTGAGAGAGAAAGAGAGGTAGAGAGAGCAAGAGGGAAGGCGACAGAACCAATGGAGTGAGTAATGGAGGCTGTGAAAGCAGTATTTCTGCAGCAGGATTGTCTCTTTCCATAAGCCAGTCAGTTCACTTGCACCATTTCTGCTATTCCATTCAATCCTCCCGTCCATTTGATTCAATCTTCTAGAGCTACCATGAGCCTTTTATACAACAAGGGAAATTTCCCAAGCAGAAAACTTTCCCAGCAGCCACTGCCATGAAATAAAAACTGCCATTTAGTGTATGTATTTATATGTAAATACCGTCTCTGCAAGAGATTGTTTCCCTGTGTAAGACAGCTACAGAAAATGTATCAGGGTTGACAGAAGAATCATCTTCTGATTTTCTGTTAACCTTTTGTGTTTGTGCATTCAATATATAGGTTATAAAGCATATATATATATATATATATATATATATATATATATATATATATATAGCGTTTTTTTCCGAAACCGTCAGTGGTGTTGTGAGTGCTCAACTAATGAGAAGCGTATATATATATATATACACACACACACACACACATATATATATATATACATACACATACATACTTAATAACCTATATATTGGGTTATAAAGTATATATATATATATATATATATATTATATATAGCGAGAGAGAGGGGGGGGCAGGCTGGCACTCGGAAAGATTGAAATAACGAGCTGGAATCAATGACTCTGCCTTTGCAAAAGCAGAACTTCAGATTTCATCGATGTCTACTATTCTAAACCAGTGCTGCATTAGAACAGATAACGAATCACAAACCATCGTCTAGCTTTATCATGCCTACCGCCGCCGCAGCCATGTGGGTCACAAAGTGTCAAAACAGCTAAACCTTCCCTTTGTTAGCAGAAAGCAAACTCAACTAAATATCGCTAATCCTCACATAACCGATACCCCCATCTGTCCACTTGCATATCCAAAACACCCATTCACACACTCTCTCTCCCCCCCTTCTCTCTCTCGCTCTCTCCCTCTCTCTCTCTCAGACAAACGCATAAAAACAGTTTGTCGCCTCTCATAGGAAATGCCGTCATCAGTTTGCAGAGGGTGGAACTTTGGGATTAATGTGGCTAGTGTCTGTGAGGAAGACACAACCACATTCTCCCGGTCACACACAGCGGGTTTAACGTTGTATGGGAAGTGTCAGAGCACACACACACACACACACACACACACACACACACACACACACACACACACACACACACACACACACACACACACACAGGGCATAGTTTTGGAAGTGTAAGAGAAAGTAATACACACCCGCAAACAAAAACAAGGATTAACATGGGAAGTGTGTGTGATGGATGTGCATAGAGGGAGGGCGGACGTTTGGATAACCCTTCTTAACTAAACCAACACACACACACACACACCCACAGAACAGTCACATGTGCACACTGAGAAACACACAAATCTCCTTGGATACAAGATACGTACGTCACTCATCAGAATGCTACATATGGATTGCACACAGCAGACGGGGCCCAACACAGCCACACAAGCACACATATTAGCGAGGGGACCTCCATGGGTCGGGGCCTTAGTCCGTTAATAAACGGACCCGGATTGAGCTGAGCAGGAAACACCACAGAAACCAGAGCTAACACATGACACAACCATTGGACACACCATCCAAACAAGTCATGCTACTGAGATGCAGGAAACGATAGTGTTGTTTTAATGCATCCTTGACAGCTTGTTTAGGCTATTGTCGATTATTGGTGTGAACTATAAACAATACAACAGGCGCTTATGGTTGCAAGCATTGTATTTTTGTGTTTTTATTGCTTTGTGCAAATGAACAAGAAATGAATGAAAAAAGGAGTAGCGGAAGCTGCAAAAATATCAACTTTTATTGTGTATCGCTTCTATTGAGGGAGACGCAGATTGTTATGGCTGTCAGCAATCATAAAATGGAAAAAAGTGAAAACATTCCGAACTTGACTGATGGAAAATAAAGCACACAGGCTTTTCTTTTCAGCAAATCAGCCACTCATCATCCACAATATCTAACTCGACAGCGTCTGCAGGAGGGAATCAGCAGGACAGGCTGTTTACATTAGGTAACCAGGTAAGAAAACAATCCTTTGCCTATGCAGTGCTGTGAAAAAAGTGCTCCCTGTCTTTTTAATGTCTTGTATTTCTGCACATTTGTCATGGACAATTTTTGTCATACACTTTTGTGAATGGCAGTTCACAAAGAGTCCAGAAGAAAAAAGTCCCAGCAAGCGTTGCTACTTCATTCAGGTGTAAAACAGTAATGACACCAATGTTTAAAACTGAAGTGGGGTGATAAGTATAATAAAGAAATATAACAAGGACGATGAAGCAAGGCTTTCCAAAAGCCATTTTTTTTGGCATTAAGGAGAAAAACTTTGGAGATGCCTGTCAATTTATGACACTGACCTCCAAATCGTTATCCCATTTTCTATGTTTCCTTGTTTGTGCTGGGTAGCAGTAACAGAGGGAATATATAATGTTTTGTGACTTTATATCTCATGTATACAAACTATTGATTGCTGACAATTATCAAAGTTGTCTCCAGCAGCAACAAACGTTTTGTTGATAACTCACAATATGCTGCATGCACTTGCAGCAATTTGAAGACACAAACAACTGTTGGTTAAAATGAATAAAAACATTTTTGTGTCCGGGTAGCGTAGCGGTCTGTTCCATTGCCTACCAACACGGGGATCGCCGGCTCAAATCCCCGTGTTACCTCCGGTTTTGTCGGGCATCCTTACAGACACAATTGGCCGTGTCTGCAGGTGGGAAGCCGGATGTGGGTATGTGTCCTGGTCGCTGCACTATCGCCTCCTCTGGTCAGTTGGAGCGCCTGTCCAGGAGGGAGGGGAAACTGGGGGGAATAGCGTGATCCTCCCACATGTTACTTCCTCCTGGCGAAACTCCTCAGAAGCGGCTGGTGACTCCACATGTATCACAGGAGGCATGTGGTAGTCTGCAGTCCTCCCTGGATCGGCAGAGGGGGTGGAGCAGTGACCGGGATGGTTCGGAGGAGTTGGGTAATTGGCCAAGTACAATTGGGGAGAAAAGAAAAAGAAAAAAAAAGGGGGGGGGTAAAAAAAAACACAAAACAATTTTGCTATGGATGTGGTCACTGTGTGTTTGGGTACTAGATTACATAGCTATGCATGGTTCATCTCAGCGTGACACTCCTCCATCTTCCTCAACAGGTCAGAGGTCAAGGGATGATCGCTGCCATGGGTGAACTTGATGATGTCATAGGCCTTAGGAAGGACCAGAAATCAGAGTTCATCAAATAAAATAATCATTAGCTTTGGGGTATATAGCGGACAATATGAGCAATTGCTTGAAAGAAATTATACTTATGGCCCCTGTGGTTCATACGGATTACTGTAAACAGCACAATATCTTTAAATACACCCCCCCCCATCATTTTCAAACATCACCACCATCACCTTACTGAGAAAACAAAAGATTTACATTCCTACGTATATATTAAGCCAAAACCTACCTGTTCTCAAACAAAAACCCACAGCAACGATTCACATTTACATGTGTGCACAAACAAGCAAACACAACCTTTACCTGTGTGAGTGTGATGACTGCATCTTTTATGCGTTCTAGGTAATGTTGTAGTTTTCCAACTCTCATCAGCTGGATCCCATGGGCTGGATGGGGATCAGGGTAATACTGTCTGGAAACAGAGAAAGAGAGATGTTGGGGGAAAAGATGAGTGAGAGAGAGAGAAAGAGAGAGAGATGGCTAAGGATCTTCAAGTTAGCGTGTGCACCTAACATCCACTCACCTATGGGACCACTGGTATTGAAAAATTAACAGTCATCTGCACATGCACCACATGTGCACTCCACACCATTTACCGTTACAGTAGTTAACCGTGCTACAAAGAGGCACTGCTTGCAACACATCTCGGTGAGTCTGAAGCAACTGTCCTTATATACTATCAGATATTTATTTACGTCACCAGAAATGAGAGCTAGTGAAGCCCAAAGGAAGTGTTAAGTTTAAACATTTCACATGTGTATGCCGTTTCAGGGCCTATATTGGGACAAAATATCAATGTAGACTGCGACTGAGTTATTCTCTCTGCTCATTCACAACCTCCCTTTGAGCAACCACTGCAGGTGTCTGCAACAGGACAATGGTAATGTACAACGCTACTAAAAGACAAAAAAAAAAAGGATACACAAAGGTTATAAAGAATGAACAAACTCTGGTCTTTGGCCACACACATTTACAGATGATGAGAAAACCGGTCTGTTGTATTCTCTCAGTAAATAATGACTATTTCCTCTTATAACTGACTTTGTGGCAAACCTCCAAAAACGGGGGAAATTACATCTGTTTGATGTAAAGGAGACATTTAGCTTCATGGGTCATGAATCAAAGTGCTTCTGGTACCATCGAAACAAGGCAATGTTAAGAAATAGATTTTGGTGGGCATCCGGGTAGCATAGCAGTCTATTCCGTTGCCTGCCAACACAGGGATCGCCGATTCGAATCCCTGCGTTATCTCCAGCTTGGTCAAGCATCCCTAAAGACACAGTTGTCTGTGGGTGGGAAGCCGGATGTGGGTATGTGTCCTGGTCGCTGCACTAGCGCAATCCTCCCATGCGCTACCTCCCCCTGATGAAACTCCTCACTGTCAGGTGAAAAGAAGCGGCTGGTGACTCCACATATAGAGGAGGAGACATGTGGTAGTCTGCAGCCCTCCCTGGATTGGCAGAGGGCATGGAGCAGTGACTGGGACGGCTCGGAAAGGTGGGGTAATTGGCCAAGTACAATTGGGGAGAAAAAGGGGGGGGGGTTTAAAAAAAATTTTTTTTTAATCCATCCATTCCATCCATTATCCAAACCGCTTACTCTGCTCTCAGTGTCGCAGGGATGCTGGAGCCTAGCCCAGCAGTCATTGGGCAGCAGACGGAAGACATCCTGAACAGGCCGCCAGGCCATCACAGGGCCCACACACACACACACACACACACACACACACACACACACACACACACACACACACACACCTAGGGACACGTAAGTATGGCCGATTCACCTGACCTACATGTCTTTGGACTGTGGGAGGAAACTGGAGCACCCGGAGGAAATTCACGCCAACACGGGGAGAACATGCAAACTCCATACAGAGGACGACCAAGGACGACCCCCAAGGCTGGACTACCCCAGGGCTCGAACCCAGGACCTTCTTGCTGTGAGGTGACTGTGCTAATCACTGCGCCACCGTGCCGCAATTTTTTTAAATCAGCATAAAATTAATAATCTTGCCCCTTTCCAATTTCTCTCTCTCTCTCGCTCTCTATCTCTGCGCATGCTGGGAGTCAGTGTGTAGGTGAGTGTGTTCAGTGAGAGCAACCTGGTGTTAGTAAGTTCGATTTATTTATCCGATTTATTGTAATTTTTGTTTTGTCTTTAGGGCTAATGGTTTCAGATTGAGTTTGTTTATTGGTTGTGGGCTACATTTGCTATAGTCTGTGTGTTTTGTTTGTCGTAGTTTGTTTTTTTTTTCGGTGTAAGAGATGGCATCCTTGGCGTTGCTTTCTCTCTCAATCTGACATGGAGTGCGGGTTCAGCCCGATCCATCTGCTCCAATAGAGGCGGTTCTCCTGGCTGTGGGAGACCATGTGGGACACTCCAACCTGTCCTATGCCTCCAAGATGAACAAAGGTGTGATTTTTTTCCTGAAAGAGGAGCGTTTCATGACTGAGTTACTAGCGAGTGGTATCTCTCTGCATGATGTCTCTCTGCAGGTTTCCCCAGTCACCGTGCCTTCCACCCAGGGCACCGTCTCCGGTGTTCCCCCGTTTATTTCCAATGAGGTGTTGGAGCGGGAGCAGCAGTGCTCTGGGAGGCTGGCGAGCAATTTAGGACTGTGGGGTTAGGCTGTAAGAACGATACACTGAAACATGCCCAATCCCTCTCAAGACGGGTGTTCATGTTTCTGAATTGTCCGTCATAGACACTGGAGGTTTCCTTCAGGGTGAAACATGGGGAGGGTCATTACATGGTGTATGCCAGCACAGGCAGCATGAAATGCTTTGAGTGTGGGGATGTGGGGCACAAGCAGAACGCTTGCCCTTACAGGCTGGCCGAGGGGCACCCTGAGCCAGGGGCTGGGCAAGGAGTGCACTAACTTAGACTTAGACCGCTTTTATTTGTCATTTCTCATATGCATGTCTCATACATACAAGGGAATGAAATTATGTTTCACACAGACCACAGTGCCACATAAAAACAAATAACATGCAATAAATATTAAAAAAACAAAATGTGCATTAAAACAAAAATTACTTCACAGGCCTACACATCACAAGCGCACCTGACATGGACAGTGAGTAAGAAGGTAAAAAAGTCATTTTATGGAAGGTCTAAGTTTTCAGGCTGTTGAGGAACCTCACAGCCTGAGGAATGAAACTATTGCATAGTCTGGTGGAGGCAGCACGGATGCTCCAGTACCTCCTGCCAGAGGGTAGGAGGGTGAAGTGGATGTGGGAAGGATGGGTGAGGTCCTTCATGATGCTGAGACCCTTCCGGGTGCTCTGCCAGATGAGGAGCCAGCGGATGCTGCTGGGGGGGGGGGGGGGCGACTGAGCCCGAGGCAGGAGAGGGATAGAGCTGGCAGGCAGATAATCAGGCAGGGGAACAGCGAGTTGATTCAGGCAATGAGAATGTAATTGATGACAGCTCGGCTGTCCTGGGTGTCAAAACAGAAGAAAGGAAAGGAGCAGAGGAAACACCGGCAGCTGGAGAAAGCAGCGGAAAAGGGCTAGCAGCTGGACCTGACCAAAGTCAGGCTGGTGGTGCAAAGGAGAGAAAGGAAGAGTCGTGCATTATGGAGAGTGTTGCTGGTGAGGATAAGGAGTAGGAAATAGGGTATGACACTGACTCTGACTGTATCTCTGTTATAGACTCAGTCACACAGTGGAGATCTGCACATGGTACAGGAAATTAATGCTTTCTTCGATGACACCTTTGGAAAATCTGTGAAAGTATCTGGGTATTTTCCAGATACAGGAAATTTTATCAAAAGCGTGCCGACTTTGCAGAAAGTAGCTGTTTTGATTTGTTAGATGAAAAAAAATTGTTTCATTTGAAAAAAACACATAACATGTCTCAGAGAGATGCTTAAGACTAATAAAAAGAAAAGGTTCAAAACGGTTAAAGACTAAGCAAGTAAGGTCATGATGAGTGTGTTGCACTGGGTGATCTTCCTCTTATAGTTTCCTCTACCTGTTTAGATAATCTCTCTCTCTCTCAGCCTTTTATGTACAAGGTGAGGGTCAGCTCTTCGAATATTAATAATGGGAGGGGTTGACAGAAGAGGGCAGTCGTTTCAGAAATGATCACACAGAAAAGATTATAGTTTTTCTGCAGGAAACACACAGCAACAATGAGAATGAGATAGACTGGGGTTTCTGGTGGAAGGCACAGTATTTTCTGTCTCATGGGATTAATTTCTCTGCTGGTATAACCATTCTATTTTCTCCAGGGCTTAACGTTGATATCATCTCTACCACAGAGATCGTGAAAGTCAGGGTTTTCATGGTTAGAGCAAAAATACAGGACCTATCTTTCTGTTTCTTTAATATATATGCTCCGAATCAGGGCTCAGACAGATTAGACATCTTTCAGAAAATAAAGGTTTTCTTAAAACATTGTGATCAAAGCAAATGGAATTGTACTACAAAATTTACATTCGACAGAACAGGAGAGGAACCCCACTTACAGTCATCCACCACTTTATCACAGGTGATTTCAGAATCAGGTGCAGCAGATGTATGGAGGGTCAAACATCCCCAGGTTAGGCAGTATACATGGGTTAAAGTGCTAGATGGGAATGTGAGTGTAGCTAGGCTGAATAGGGTTTACATATGTTTAGCAACAGGTTATTGAACAGTCACATTCACCCAGTAGGTTTCCCTGACCATCATTCTAGACTTTCACATCTCGCCAACCAGTAAATGTAGCTCATACTGGCACTTTAATGCTAAGCTGCTTCAGGACAGTGATTTCTGTCAGAAATCTGAGATGCTCTGGGGAATCTGGAAAGAAAGGAAGATGGACTTTGAGTCCCTGAGTCAGTGGTGGAAAGTGGGCAAGGCACATATATGAGTTTTCTGTCAAAAGTATACAAGTCTCTCCACAGTTATAGTCAAAAGAGTCATTCAGGATTTAGAAAAATAAATCAGGGATTTCGAAAAAAGTCTATTCACTCACAACAGCACAGATAGTCACAGGCTTCAATAAAAGAAACAGGAATTAGGTTCTTTTTTTACATGAAAGAGTTAATGGGGCTTTGATCAGGTCAAGGTTCACCAGTGTTAGAGAGATGGATGCTCCCACCTCTTTCACCTGGAGAAGTCTGTCTCTCAAACCAAACAAATGGTCTGCCTCTACCTCCCTGATGGTATGGTGACAACTGACCTCGTTGAGATGACACAACATGCTGTAGAGTTCTACAGTGCCCTCTTTAGGATGGAGGACTGTAACAGAGAGTGTGCGGATGAGCTGCTGCAGGGGCTTCCTCAGTTGAGCTCAGAGGACAGAGCCATTCTGGATGCCAACATCTCCCTGGAGGAGCTCACTGATGCTGTGGGTCAGATGGCTTCTAGTCGAGGTCCTGGACTGGACAGACTGCCTGCAGACTTTTATAAGCACTTCTGGAAGTGTTTGGGAGCCAATCTGTGGGAAGTGCTGCAGGAGTGTTCTCAGACAGGCCTATTACCAGCATCCTGTTGGTATACAGTTCTTTCATTTTTACCCAACAAAGGAGATTTGGCTTTAAGTGGCTTTGTTATGTACAGACTACAAACTTCTTTCAAAAGTGCTTGCCAATAGGCTTAAAAACTTTCTGGAATTAATGATCCACAGAGACCAGTCATACTGTGTACCAAACAGATCCATTATAGAAAATGTTTTTCTCATGAGAGATTTATTTGACATTTGTAAACTGTACAATTTTGATGTTGGAGTTGTATCATTAGATCAGGAGAAAGTGTTTAATAGGGTTGATTATGGTTTTCTTTTTTCCACTTTAAGAGCTTTTGGTTTTGGAGATGGTTTTGTGTCACTGCTGGGTTTGTTGTATAAGGAAGCTTTCTGTTTGGTGAAAGTGGGTGGTGGGCTGAGCTGTCTAGTACGGGTTCAGAGAGGCATTAGATAGGGATGTCCTATCTCTGGACAGCTATACTCTTTAGCTGTTGAGCCTATTCTGTATCAGGACTTATGCTACCAGGGTTGCCTCAGTGCCCCTCACTGGTGGTGTCAGCTTATGTTGATGACATTACTGTGTTTGTCAGAAACCAGAGAGATGTGGGGTTCCTGGGGAATAGTTTAGACATGTATGAAAAGGCATCTTCAGCAAAAGTGAACTGGGAAAAAAGTGAAGCTCTGCACATTGGGCAATGGACAGACAAGGACAGGCCAAATTTAACAGGAAACCTCAGATGTGGAAGGCAGGGCATAAAAATGTTGGCTGTTTTTCTGGGAACAGAGGAGTTTCAGAGGAAGAACTGGGAGCATGCTATGGAGAGAGTGTTTACCATACTGTCTAAATGGAAATGGCTGCTACCTCAGCTTTCTTATAGGGAGAGGATCTTGATCATCAATAACTTGGTTGCCTTGACCCTTTGGCACAAACTGATAGTCTTACTGCCACCAAGGGGCCTGATTGAAGGAATTCAGAGGGCATTTGTGGATTTCCTCTGGTCAGGGCAGCACTGGCTGAGATCAGCGATACTGTACCTGCCGGGACAGAAGGGAGGAAAGGGCCTGGTAGACATCGAATCATGGATCACAGCCTTCAGGCCGCAGACAGCTCAGAGACTGTTTTACAACTTTGGCCTGCCATGGACAGATACTGCTTGTTTGCTGCTAAGGAGGGCTGGATGCCTAGGCTATGACAAACACTTGCTATACAAACTCAATTTATTATTATTATTGTTGTTGTTGTTGTTGTTGTTCCTGCTTCAGCCCCAGTCCATGGATTTAACTGGTCTGACACCTTTTTACCAATCTGTCTTACAGGCATGGCAGGTTTTAACATTCCACCAGGAAGCTTTGATGACACCAGGGATGTGGCTCTTTGAGGAGCCCTTATTTGGAAACAGAGTCACCACCTCTCAGGTTTGGTCTTCTGTTAGCCTGAGATCCAGACTGAGAGAGGCTGGCTGTGTTAAGCTGCGTCATCTCATGAAGACATCCATCACCCATCTAGCTGAACTGCTCAACATCAGGTCCAACAGACTGCTGTTCAGGCCGATGGAGGAGGCCTGTGCTTCCCTGCCAGAAGCCCTCAGAGCATTTGCTGAAGATTGTACTCTATCTGACCAATGCGATGATGAATATGAGTCTGTCTTTCCTTCCCTGGATGTCTCTTCTGCTGTGGGACAGGATAAGGGGGACACTCTGCTGTCTCTAAAGACCCAGAGTTGTGAGACTTTGTGCCTCTAGGGAAAAAAGCAGCTTATTATATCAGTGTGAAGGTTTCAAACTTACATTCCCTGGCAGGGGTGAAGGTGTTGTGGTGGACTGAGTTTTTTGGTGCGAGATCGTCCCCGAGGGGCGGCTGGCGGTCCTTGTACAAAACTCCCATTAACAAACAGACAGGTGACCTCCAGTGGAGGATTGTACATGGGGCCATAGCTACAAACTAGTATCTGTTGCACCTCAATCCTAGCACAGGGGACAGCTGTCCTTTCTGCTTGCAGATAGAAACAATATACCATCTGTTTATCCAGTGTTCCAGACTGGTCAGACTATTCAGCCTACTACAGACATGGTTTCAGTCAGGGCTTAGGAAAAATATTTTCTTTTTGTCTTTTTATTTATGGTCCACACTACTCTGCAAAGAAAAAAGTCTGTACACACATTAATGAATTTCATTTCAGGACTGGCCAAATTAGCTATTTGGAAAACAAGAAGAAAAATAAACGTGTAAGGGGTGAGGGGTCAGAAGACATGGTTCTGATGCTGACTGGGCTGCTGGCAGCTCGGTTCAGAGTAGAGTTTGGTTTTTACAGACTGACAAAAAAGACAGACCTTTTTGTGAACATGGGGTGTGCAGGATGTGCTGTGTTCAATCAGAGAGAATTCTTTCGTTCTGAATATCTGAGTCTTTTTTGGTTTTTAAAAGAATTTGTTTTGTTGTAACTTTTGATAATGAAAAAACTGTGTAAATGGAACCAGACTCCCCCCCCCCCCATTGGTCTATGTGATTTGTTTATATGAAGTTGATTAATCACCAGACTTAACTCTGAGTTTGGTAACTCTCGCAAACAGAAACACGCACAGCACATCTTGTTGACTTCAAAAGACTGAACACATGTAAAAACAGTTTTTCATTTAGAGGAATTACTTCAGCGAGGCTTTTTTTCTATGTAGTCAGCAGCCATACTGAAAAATCTGAGAAAATCGTCAGAGTCTCTCTCTAAAGATTGAAAAAGGCCCTGACAATGAGACTCCTGAGGCAGACAGACACAAATCATGCTTGTGAGCAGATATCCATCCATCCATCCATTACCTGAACCACTTATCCTGCTCTCAGGGTTGCGGGGATGCTGGAGCCTAGTCCAGCAGTCATTGGGTGGCAGGTGGGGAGACACCCTGGACAGGCTGCCAGGCCATCACAGGGCCGACACACACACACACATACCCATTCATTCCTAGGGACAATTTAGTACGGCCAGTTCACCTGACTTACATGTCTTTGGACTGTGGGAGGAAACCGGAGCCCCCGGAGGAAACCCATGCAGACACGAGAAGAACATGCAAACTCCACACAGAGGACGACCTGGGATGACCCACCAAGGGTGGACTACCCTGGGGCTCGAACCCAGGACCTTCTTGCTGTGAGGTGACCATGCTAACCATTGCACCACTTTGCCTTATGAGCAGATATAAAGTAGATTAATCAGAACAACACTAAATTTGATTTTTCCTGTTGCTGTAGCACAAAAACACAGCTACTCAAACTTACCCAGAATTATGATTCAACATTTTCCAGAAAAAACAAGGTGTATATGCATGGAAAATCTTGCAAAAACAAAAACAAACAAAAAAAACCATGATGAATTCATTAATATTTATATAGCATGATAGAAAAATCTTTCTGTCATATCATTTTCATCGAGCTGAAATCCTAGCTAAACATCTTTGCTGATATTTTCCTATAACATCATTATTGTATTGTATTGTCTTGTCATATCAAAGCACCTAGATGAAATTTCTTCTGGGATATACATATTACCAATGGTGCCATTACACCATTGGTACCAACTTCTTAATTCCATCATAAAGCCAGCTTGAGGGATGTTGTAGTCCATGAAGGAACTGGCCCAGGTTTGATGTTTGTTAACCCTGGGAGCAAGACTTGACATTTGCTGTATGGAATCCACTTGCAAGTTATGCAACAGGTATGCCACTGTATTGTTTATAAGGGTGGGGATACCTGCAGTCAGTTTAGACTGAAGAGGTCACTTAGCTGAGTGATTAAACGTATCTGTCAATAAAAGTTGTATCCAGATGAACTGATTCAACTTTCTTTGCTATACACATACAGCACTGTGCCATTAATGTGACTTGACAGGTCGCTCACAAGCAGCACTTAATAAATAACATGATGAAATTATAAAAGGCATAAAATTAGAAATCTTTGGAACGTACCATTTACATAACATTATCCTATGACAGAGAGAGAGAGACAGAGAGAGAGACAGAGAGACAACGAGAGAGAGAGAGAGAGAGAGAGAGAGAGAGAGAGAGAGAGAGAGAGAGTATTTGAGATCCCAGCCCCTTCATTAGCCAGAACAAAGACCTCCATTAATCTCCCCTGGGACCACTTCATCGGGAATATTCACCATCAGCAAGACACACACGCAAACATGCACATGCATATGCATGTGCACAAACGCATCCAAAAATACATACATGCACATATATATTCACATGTGCTTTCAAACTTGCCTTTCATGACCCCATATGATTTAGGGGAGGATGATTGTAATGTGAATTTTATCCCGGTAGAACAAACAGCTTTGTGTTGAATTTATCATGAGGGCAATCCTTTCTACCACCCTAGCCCCATATCAACATGGTTTCAGCTCAAAAAATGTAACAAAAAAAGATTTACTATGCCTTTAAAATTTTGATATGTCAATATTTACATAAAAACACCTGAATTGAAATCCAATTACTGAAAAAAATCTGTACACCTACAGCTGCTACTTTTGCAAATCCGTTGAGGTGTAGAGTCAGTCTGGCTCTCACAACTGGGATGTATTAAAAGTGGTTTGATCTTGGCAGGTTTTAGTACCCACCTACATACACACGTGCACGCTTACATACAAAAGGACAAATACATGCACTCACATGAAAGCATCTTCACACATGCACGCATGCACGCTCACACGCGCACGCACACGCACACACACACACACACACACACACACAAGCTCTATAGATGATAAAGATTTAAAGACTCATGAGGGACTTCCAGGAAGCAGCTCTGTTGTTGGTAAACACTAGACTTCTTGAAACACTCATTTAATTTCATATTTTCCCCTCTTTGTCTATCATCTTTTTTTCCACTTCTCCGCCTTCCTCATCCAACCTCCCATCTAATTTTTTCCTTTTGTTGTCTCATTCATCCATTTTCTCCCCTTCCCTCCCTCTCCCCTTCTCCTCTCTGCCCTTTCTGGTGTGAAAAATGCAAACAGGGTAGGTTTTATGTAACAAAGACATGAAACAGCACCCTCAAAACACACCGAGGGGATAATTTCAGTTTCTCTACTACTCTCACCCTAGTCATTTTTTTCTTTGTTTCTTGCTCGTTTTCTCACTCATAAACATATATAAACACAACATAAACATACACATAGGCATTGTTGTGTGAAGCAATGCTCTTGTGGTCACACCTCACTGGCTTAATAACCTAGCCACAATCATTAACATATGCTAATGACTCTGGCCTCATTATACTCAGCAGGTTATAGTCAGGCACCTTGGACAGTCTGAAGTTAATACAACACACAGACCTTCACACATACTAACTGACACACAGATAAATGAACACGTGTGCAGTTGCACATGTACACGCATGTGGACACACACAAACAAAGAGAATTTTTGCATCACCATATGACACTGTCAGAGGGGAGCCCTTAGGGACTTCTAGGACTTCACAGAAGGCCAAACTTATCAGCATTTTAAATGCTATATCTAAAATCTTTCATTTAATAATGATTCTCTCTTCTAATTCTAATTTTAGCCCTAGTTTCTATCAAGTTTGCTTCAGTATTGAAAGGGTTACTGTCTTGAAACCATGAAAATCGAGTTATCCAATCAGATTTTGTTGTTGTTGTCTCTTGGCAGACAAAGGGTTAGCTGGCTGGCTCCCTCATTGGTTAGGACTGCTAGAAGTCCTGTGCTTCTGTGTTTATTTAGAAAGTGACAGGTGAATCAGCCAATCATATTTTGCTGTTGTAGTGGGTGAGACAAGAAAATATCGCCCTAGACTTCTAGAAGTCCAGACCTATCCAGACGCAGGCTCACTCTTAAAAAAGAATGATGTGCGGCTGCTGAGGAGTCATTACTTGGGATTGACCGACTCTTTCATGTTGGTGATCCTAATCTACTGGCTCACTTAAACCAATCGAACCGCACATCACTAATGTTAGTTTGTGTATCAGATGAGTGCGATGAAGTTTAGTTTGGTTAGAGAAAGAAGTTAAAGACGAAGCATGTCTACAGGAGGAGACGAGAGCGACGCTGTGGCTACCTTGTTAGTGTTACCCTTCTCAAGTCATGCTTTCGGGGAAAAGCAACAAGTGATTGGAAATGGAAGACCAACTCCCGTTCTTGTCTCGCCTATGCTTCATCACCTCACCTGTCTGGTGTTGACCATCCCTATATCCACCTCTTTAGTTAAGCGGTCTTTCTCGGCCCTGAAGCACTTCAAGACGCACACCAGAAACACAATGGGACATGATCAACTGGGAGCTTTGGCACTGATGTCCATAGAAAAAAGCCTTCTGATGGAACTTAAATCCAAGGACAAACTGCATGATGCTGCCATTGCCCACTTCACAAAGAAGGACCAACTGATGGACTTTATATTCAAGTAGCCTAATAAGGTCAGCTACCTAATTTTATTTTACTCCAAATCAAAGCTGGTGTATTCATTTTACATATTGTGATGGGACTTCATAGCTGGTTAATACCACACTTTGCTCATGTAACATTAGGCCTACTATACTCAATATGCTCATGGCATATTCTGCATGTGAAGGTTGATTTTATCGTTATTTCTATCCTTTGCTCATGAATTGCTTTGACTTGGTCTGGTCAGTTTGTAAAGAAGAGGCTTTATGATGCTGCATGCTAGCGCTGTCCATGGAGATGTTGTAGGCCAGAAGCAGAGGCCATGTGTGTGTGTGTGTGTGTGTGTGTGTGTGTGTGTGTGTGTGTGTGTGTGTGTGTGTGTGTGTGTGTGTGTGTGTGTGTGTGTGTGTAAACCTATTCAACATCAGCAGGTTTCAGGCAACCACCAAGTTGACCTCTGAGAACATTATTGAGCTACAGTATGCCGACGATTGTGCCCTGGTAGCTCACACACCAGAAGCCCTACAAAACACTCTGTCGGCAGTTGTAACTGCATACACGAGAATGGGACTGATTATCAACACCCAAAAGACAGAGATCATCTCTCAGTTGATTGCCGGCCTCCCAAACCACCCAGCAACCTTCACAGCAGAAGGGCAACAACTGGCCACTGTTCCTGCCTTCAAATATCTGGGAAGTATGCTATCCGACACCTGCACAATGGACGATGAGATTCAGTATCGCCTCAAACAAGCCTCAACATCTTTTGGGAAGGGTTTTCCAAAACAGCAACCTCAATCTCCACACCAAAGTGCTTGTTTACAGAGCAGTGTGCATCTCCATACTACTCTATGGATGTGAGGCATGGACCATCTACAGCCACCATCTCAGAAGCCTGGAGGCCTTCCATGTAAAATGTCTCTAGAGGATCCTCGGCATTACTTGGGAGGACAGAGTGCCACACACAGAGGTGTTGGAGCGGGCAGGCAGCTGCAGCATGGAGTCTACCCTAAACCACCATCAACTCAGGTGGCTTGGGCATGTTATTCGCATGCCCAGTGAATGACTCCCACGTAAAGTCCTCTACGGCCAACTACACCTTGGTCAACGCACTGCTGGTGGGCAGAGGAAGCGGTTCAAAGACCAAATGAAGACCACACTGAAAAGATGTCAGATCAACCCCTCTTCTTTGGAGGAACTTGCTTTCTGCCGCACAACCTGGTGCTCTGACATCTCAGAGGGAGTGAAGTACATGGAAAACCAGAGCACACAACACCGTGTAGCAAAGCGTGCGAAGAGGCATGC